>NC_053434.1:108069614-108376980 GCF_007990345.1 Gossypium hirsutum
ATAGGCTTGATAGTATGTAGAGCAACGATTACAAAAACATAGAAATTATCAAAAATCGAACAAAAACGGACCTTTAATCAATCTTGGAAGTAGCCGAACCCTAAAACACCAGGTAAGCTTTCTTTTCTTTCTTAATATTAGGCCAACAATAGGATAATGAAGTCAATTTTTTATTTTATTTTATTTAATACATAATAATTATACTAATTACTATTATATCCTTAATGAATTTCATTTATAAACATAAAATAAATAGCTATAATGGGCCACTTACACCTCAAATGGTCTATTAACACTATAAGGACCTCACAATTAAGAAGACATAGCAAATAAGTACTTTAACAAATAGAAGGCCACTTTTACATTTTACGCGATTAAGTCCTTTTATCAAATTGAGCACACATTTGATTAAATTTTCATACGAAATTTTCACACATACTAATTCACATATAATAAGCACGAAAAATACTATTAAAATATTTTTTGACTTGAATTCGTGGTCCCGAAACCACTGTTCCGACTAGGGTCTAAATCGGGCTGTTACAGTTTCGTACTTTATAACTTAATCATTAGAATGGAATTCTCTATACCAAGCAAAGCCCTAACACTTAGCGTTATTTGAGAGGCCAAGTGCTATGGTGATGGTAGCCTTGTGTATTGGATGGGACGGTTTGATTTTGGATTAGATTAACTTGATTAGAGCTAGTTCCAAGTTTAAGTTATTTCAAATTCAAGTTCTTTTGGGTTTTGACGATTTTGGTTTAGAGTTTGAGATTTTCAAATTGTGTCATTACAAAATTGGATAGTTTGAGATTTTGGTCATTTCAAATTCAGATAATTTCATATTACTTCTCTAGGTATTATGGGTTTGAGTTGTTTCAGTTTCATGTGATTTCAAATATGAATAATTTTGGGTTCAAGTTTGGGTTTGATCAACTTTGGTTCAAGATAGGCTAATTCGGATTGTTGATTTTTTATGATCAAATTGAATTGGAAGAGGTTTGCATTAATTGGATCTATTTTTCATATTCAAATTAAAATTGCACATGTCTTGATGGATGTATATTTTAAGTGAGTTTAATATGTTTAGTATTAGTCTTTACTTGAATGGAGTGGTGGTTAAAGCTCTTGCTAGGTACTTATTTAGTACAAATTCGAACTATATTACCCTCATTCCTTACCCCTTAATGTTGTATAAAAAAATTTCTATATTAGTGTTAGTAATTTTGGACATAATACCTATTAATACAAATGTGATTTTTTCTTTAACTTAAGCGGGCAAGACCCTAACTACCCTAATGATTACATAGCAATAGTTTAAAAAGCTATCACTCTATTTAGATATTTTTGTAATATTGGCATAACACTTAGAGGTGGTGTATCAAATATAATATTGGATAAACTAAATTTATCATGTACCTTGTTTTTTAACTCAGAAAATATAATTTTATTGCTCCATAATTATTGTTCTAGAACTAGAAAAAATGGCTCCAAAATTGTCTTTATTACCAACATGGGCCTTATTTTTTTAACTAAAAAAGTATCTTATTAGTTGTTAGGATTTCGACCCGATTAAGCAGCGAACAAGTAAAATAGCGGAATAAATTGAGAAATTGAACACACAAATTTAACGTGGAAAAACCCCTCCAAAGAGGATAAAAAACCACGGGCAAAAATAATTTTACTATAATGGCAAAAGAACGAAGAGTACAAAAGATGGAGATAAAAATTGAATCCCCAAAACCCGAAAACAAAGAACCCACAAAACGTAAACACAAAATTATCTAAATGTGTTATAAGTTCTAATGGGAGTATTTTTCTAAGGTTGTAAAAGAGCCTATTTATAGGCTAAATTCATAGATCAAATAATAATAAAATAATCTAAACTAATTAGTATTTGATTGAAACAAGTAAACAGAGTTTAACTGAAAGATTATTTCTCAAATTTGACTGAAAATATGAGTCATATTTAACAAATCTCCACCTTGACTCATATTTTCACAACGCCATCTTTGCCAAAGCCCGCCACGAGCCTATCTTGAACTGTGCAGGGAATTAACTGAGTCGAATTTGTGCTTAGAAACTGGAAGACTTCTAGCCTTCAACTTGTCCACTGCCAAATCAAAACTAACCCGGGTCTGATTTTCACGAACACAGTGCCCTAACTTTTCAAAACCTGCATTTAAAAGAGAACCTCTCTTCAACGAAACAGTTATACCTTTTTCCCTCCTATGACCAAGTTGCCTCCGCTCCAAACAAGTTGACTTCAACTCCGTAACGGACGAGGGACGTCCGATTTCACCTGTCACTGTATAACCTTCCAGAATATAAAGACCGCCGGTTCTTTTACCTTTTAACAAAACGAGAGCTCCACGAAATACTTTAATGTCGCTCGACTCGATGTTGATTTTGCATCCTTTCAAGTCTAAAATACTTAAGGAGATGAGATTCTTTCATAAATCAGGTACATACTTGACATCTGAGAGTGTCCTAATCGTCCCATTGTGCATCTTAATTTTAACAGTACCAATACCAATTACCTTACTAGATGAATCATTTCCAATGCGCACAACTCCACCTTCAATCGAACTGTATGTAGGGAACCATTCTCTATTGGGACACATGTGGAAAGAACATCCTAAATTTAGGATCCACTCGGACGTGAGCTTGGTGTTAACTCTTGTTGACACTAACAAGAAATCATCACCATTTTCATCTGCCAAATTAGCACCAGCTACATCTTCCTCGTTACTCTCAGTAGCTTTTTTATTTCGCAGTTTATAACAATCTGCTTTGACGTGACCTAACTTTTTACAATAGCGACACCTTTTATCTCGTTTCTTTGATGCTACCAAAACGGAAGCTTGCCTATCTGTCTTGCTATCCAAATGAAACTCATTGTCGAGTTTGTCTCTACTCAACAAATAACCTTTCACATCTTGGAACGAGAGTTTGTCTCTGCCATAAATTAGGGTCTCCCTGAAAGACTTGTATGAAGGGGGTAAATAGCACAATAATAGCATAGCCTGATCTTCATCGTCAATATGAACTTTAACATTCTTTAAATCATTTAAAAGAGTAATAAATTAACTGATGTGATCTCTAAGAAGCTCACCTTCGTTCATGCGAAACGTAAATAGACGTTGTTTCAACACTAAACGATTAGCCAGAGACTTAGTCGCATAAAGAGTTTCTAACCTTTTCCACAAAGCGGATGAGGTTTTCTTTATCAATACCTCCTGTAATACCGTATTTGCGAGGCACAACTAGATTGCAGACAAAGCCTTTTCATCAAGCTCTTCCCATTCTGTTTTGTTTAGATTCTCAGGCTTTTTCTCGATAACAATCTTTTTCAAGCCTGATTGAACTAGAATTGCCATCATCCAAACTTACCACAGTTTGAAATTTGTCTCACCATCGAACTTCTCAATTTCAAACCTTGTTGTTGCCATCTCTGAACGGGCTGATCTATGAAAATTGAACTAGCTCTGATACCAGTTGTTAGGATTTCGACCCGATTAAGTAGCGAACAAGTAAAATAGCGGAATAAATTGAGAAATTGAACACATAAATTTAACGTGGAAAAACCCCTCCAAAGAGGATAAAAAACCACGGGCAAAGATAATTTTACTATAATGGTAAAAGAACAAAGAGTACAAAAGATGGAGATAAAAATAAACCCCAAAAACCCGAAAACAAAGAACCCATAAAACGTAAACACAAAATTATCTAAATGTGTTATGAGTTCTAATCTCTAATGGGAGTATTTTTCTAAGGTTGTAAAAGAGCCTATTTATAGGCTAAATTCATAGGTCAAATAATAATAAAATAATCTAAACTAATCAGTATTTGATTGAAACAAGTAAACAAAGTTTAACTGAAAGATTATTTCTCAAATTTGACTGAAAATAGGAGTCATATTTAACATTAGTTATAGAATTAAGTTTAAAGGCAAATTGTTCTTAGTAAAGAAATGAGAAACCAAATAAAATGGAATAGACTTGGGTTGGGTTGGTTTAGGGTCAAGTTCTTCAAAAGAATTTGGGGTCGGGATTAGAGTGTATCTTTTCTTCTTAGGTCGGGATTTGGGTTGTGATAGCCATGCATCGGGTATGGGTTAGGGTGGGCAAAAATTTGACCTACAATTTTGCTTATTTCTTCACTACAATCAATAATCATTTGCACCACCAGCAAATTGTTGCATTCGAGTAGGACTTTTTTTGTATCCTACTTCTTAAGTAATGTCGAGATTATCATATATTGCCTATAGCTTTACCAGTAAAATAGTACAAGTACCCAAATATAGACAAAATCCATCAATTCAATGTCTACAACTGTCGTGGAGTACTTTCTCTGTTGTAGCATGATGATTACTAGTATCCATTAGTCTATGGCAATTGATCTTTATTTTGCCCTTTTCTAGTATCTTGTTGGGATTTTGTGCTATTGGTGCAGTGATTTCGTCATTATGCTTATAATTTTTTGAACAAATTGAAAAAAATACAATTCTATATTTTTATTATTATCTTTTTTTGTATAATTTGTTCTCAATGGTTTTTGCACGAAAAACAAATTGAATAAAGAAAATATTAGATCATTGATTACCTAAGGTTTAACTAATAATAAGTTACACCATAGGGATAAATTATGATGTGGGAATACAACTTATATTAATAGGTAATCAAATTACTCCATAGTTTGAGGAATTAAAAACGAGCAATTGATTCAAGACACTATGATGTTGTCTATCAAGTCTAATTGAGGAGATACCTTACCTTGGGTATTGGAGGAGATGTCTCTCTAAAAGATAGGGACATAAATGTGATCGTTTGGATTGACAATATATCGGACAAGATCCAAGTTGAATTTATCCTAGATTTGTTTATGGATTTATTCACTTGTAACGTTCATAGTGTAACTTACCTTAGTCTTGAGTAAGTGATTGACTATGTGTATGTAACTCATATACTTTGATATATTGAAAGTTTGTGCTCAGTTGGTATCAGAGTAAAAAATTAGTATGTTGGGTATATGACTTGTGCATGACATGGTTTCACCTACAATAGTAGAATTCATAGCTCATTTAAAGAGTAAATGATATCCTCTCACTAGCATTATATGACTTAAGAGATAAAATAGGATCATATTGGGTGAATGGATTTAACCCAATGAAATTAAGGATATCATATAATGGTAACATACTAATGATACGAGACAAAAAAATCTAAGTTGCTTTTGTAATGATATATAATGAGGAGTTTAGTCATGGTACTTTTAGTGTATTGACTCCATGACTAAATAATGTTGTAATTAATAGACAAAGAGTTGGAACTTAATTACAAATTATTTAAGTCCTAATTATATATGTTCGATTGGTCCTAATTCCGCTAGCTCAGTGCAACCTTGTATGATTTCAAATAAGAACCGATACGATAAATGAATGAAAACGTAAGAAGAGAAATAGATTGCATGAATTACTAACTGCAATAAATGGATTTTCTTAAAAGGGACAAGATATGGCTTAGAATTTAATTTAATTTAATTTCTTTGGATTGTTATTTAATTGATTGTAATTAAATAATTGAAGTTCAAACTAAAAATAACTAGCCATCGCAAGTTTTATTAGACATGACAATTTATTTACTTATAGATTCTAATACGGTAAAAATCGTAATAACTTTGTTGAGATTAGAATTGGTTTAAGGAAAATAATTCAATAGAAATATTTAATTTTAAATTAATTAGATAAATAATATTTTTGGAATAAAAAACTAATTATTGGGTTGGTAAATATATACAATTGTTTTAATTTAATTTAAAATTAGATTGTACATATAATTGCACTTAATGCATGAAAAAGCCCAACAAACTTATATGTAATAGGGGTGGGCAACACACTAGGAATCTTAGAGTGTCTCTACACAGTCCTAGAGGAACTCCAGATTTTCTATTAAAATATTATTCTTCCCTCTCTTCTTGTTCTAGTAGAGGTCTTGTGATTTTCCCCATATATAGAGACTATGAGGTAACTGAAAATACACATAATTGATATGTGGATACTCTATCAAAATTTAGGGACAATTTATTTAGCTGTAAATAACTTTTATTTTTTATGAATACTTGTGATAGAGAATTTCGATTTTGGTTCTTTATAGAGAAAGTGAACTTTCCCCACTAGAAAGTTTTAGTTTTCATTCTGTGTTCGGTTCATGATAAAAGTTGACTCTCTTAGAATTAAAGTGTACGAGAATAGTGGAGAAGATTATTGAGTCAAAAGCCATGATTTGATAGAAGTCCTTAAGCGGAAACATAAGTATAAAATTTGATAAAACTTATTGTTGTAGATATCACCACAAAGGTTCAGTTTTATGAAAATTTTTATAATACTATCGTGCAATAGAACACTTTTCATAAATAATTGTTCCAACACCTTTTCCATCCAACCACAACTATGCTTCTATAATCTATCACTTGTTTTGTTTTAAAAGTCGTCATAATCCTTCTTGACCAAGCTAGACTTTGAGTAATTATAGTAAAAGTATAAATTACCAATCGAGATAATTTACGTGTTTTCCTTTGCTTACGGGTCTCATAGATAGTTCCTTAACCACTATCAATTATTCGTTATTCTCGCTTTCAAACATGATCACTACTCCTTCCTGACTAGTTCATTCTACAACATCTCACTACTTTCTTCCAATGGTAATATCCTTGGAAATGCCTCATTCAAATGACCATAAGCATCACAACAAAAATAAATATCGACAAGCTTTCATACTCAACTCTTTGTAAAAAGTTATCTTCACTTTAGAAATCAACCATTTACACAGATACATGAACATTGCCAATATAACATAATGGCCTCTCAATCTTCTTTTTATCTTAACATCAACTTGAATAACCTTACCAATAGTCTCCCTAATAGTGCTCAAAAAGCTTCTTTTTTTTATAGAACTCACTAAAGAGATCCGATAGTCTAATCTAAACAAACATTATAAGGTTGTGATTGTAAAGTGGAGAATGATAGAGACTATATTGAATAGTGAGAAAATGACCAAAGATAACCTAAGGCCCCTTTAATAGTACCTTATCATAATCCATCATGGAACTCAATCTCGCCATATAATCATCGTTTTCCAAATCCATAACCTACACTATTTTGCATAGGTTTTCCAACGCTAAGATTCAATTTGAGAGCATGTTATAACTAATTCTCCTACCCAATTGCTTGAGGATTACTATCTAAGACATGCTCTTTTCAATCTCAAAACTTGGATTGACGGAACACCAACCACTATCCCAATTATTCACTGTCGACTAACTCTCTATCCTTGCCAATCCCATTCACATAAGTGATTCTACCCCTTAATATTGAATTCATTAAAGTATCCTCGAATGATGCCTTCTTACCCTCTAATGGCTCCATTATCGATTCTCTATTATCAAGAGGATTTTTTGTTTATTTCCGAAAATTATTCATAGTCCTATCGGTACCATCTAGTGGCAAAGCCTTCCTTCCGAAATCTTGAAAGTCTTTTTCAATCTCCATTTCCAAGCTTCTTTGCCTTTTTTTTTTGGTCAAAGGTCTAAAATACAAATGTGATATTTTTAACTAACGATCACCAAAATAATAAATATGATATAGTATATTTAAACATGATTAATGTAACATGTTTAATAAGCATATCATATAAATATGTAGAGATATTTAAGTTTTAGAAAAGAGGCTTATAAGTTGATTGTAAGGGTGAATAAAAAATAAAAGCTTAGTGGGTTATGCCTATATAAACCTAAAACGCAAATGGGCTAAAAGGATGGTATTGGTTCCATTTACATATCAAAACCCAAGCCCAGTAGAGAATTACTTTAATTTTTCATTATCCTACCAAAAGGAAAACGAGGAATACTAGTTACTACTGAACAAAGATAATACCCCTTTTTATTTCTTTTTAGAGGGGGAAGAAAGAAAAGGGATAACTTTCCCCTACATAGTTTCCTTTTCTACAAAACTAAAATTCTTGAAAGCTCCCAGTTTTACAAACAGCACCAAACGTTCGAAGAAAGAAACAATTGGTGATTAGTTGAGAGAAAATGGGTGACAATCTATTTGAAGGGTTACCACCTCCATCTCATCACCAGCAACTACAAGGAAAAGAAAATGAAGAAGAAGAGGGGAAAGAAGGCAATCAAATTAGTTTCTCTTTGAAGACAAGTAGTAGCAGCAATAACAAGGAAGCTTCTCCAAAACCAGTTCTTAAAAGTGCTCTTAAGAGACCTAAGCCTACTGAATCTAACCCTGAAGGTGAACCCTACCTACAATTTGCACAATTCTTCTTCTTTTTCCCTTTTCTTTCTTTTCTGGGTTCGTATAATTTTATGTCTTTGATTTGATTTTGAATTCTTGTTGTTGCAATTTTCCTTATTTTGAAGTGGAATTTGACATGGGCTTTGCTTTTTGGATGGAATGAGACTTTTTTGTGATAATTTTGGGATTTTGCAGCAATTTTCAGTTTAAAGTTTCGTTTTTTTAGTGGGGTAAATTTATTTCCGGGGTTAGGGGTTATTGGGGCTTGAACTTTTTAGAGTAATTTTGTTCTTATGCATGAGGTTAATATGCATTGCAGTTTGGAAGAAATTGCTTTGGGAATGATACTTAAGTATGGCCTTGGCTATTGTGAACATTACCTTGTTATTTTATTCTTTGGTATATGAGAAACTAGGAGCAAACAGAGATGAAATTTTGAGTTCCTGTGTTTAGTTGTTTCGAAAATTGAAATGGAAAGGAAGAATTGTAGTTGGGAGGTTGATTTGACTATATTTAATGACTTAAGATAGGTTCTAGTCTTATGTATACGGCGGTGTATGCACTTTATGATTTGGTCTTTTTCTTTTTTATCTGAATGATAAAATAGTACATGGAAATGGTTTCATTTTCATTCGGGTGAAAGGAGGACGAGGTCAGGAGAATGAAGAAACTGGCTTTTTGTGTCATAATATTTTAAATATATTTATATGAGACTTGGATATTGAAATGATTTGTTTTGGCATAATATAACTCAAAGGGAAAGTTCTTGTATGCTATTTTTGTTTGTTAGTTTTACGATTTTGCTACTTGACAACTTCTCCCTAGAAGCCTTTTTTTGGCTGAACTCTCTTTGCAAGTAGCTGATTATTTATGCATTGTACTACCCAGCTGCTGTACAAGAAAAGCGCTTGAGATTTAAGATGACAACAGATGCCTCAGAGACACAAGTTATTGAGGCAATGCAGAAGATTGCGTCACATATCAAGAACCCCACCAAGTTTTCTAAGGCTTCAAAGCTTGCCATACAGTTGATACAGGCTGGAAGTGTGAAGGGGGGGACTAGTGAACATTTTTTTGCTGTATTGGAGGCTGCAATGTCATCCACAACTTCTTGTACTGATCCTTCAGTACGAGGTGATTATCATTCACTGTTCTCAGCAGCACAAGATGCAGCTGAGGTATGATTTTTGTTTGCATTACAAATATAAGGCTTTCTCCCTTGAATATTTTCTTACTTTATCTTTCCTTGCAGTGCCTAAACAAGAGGCAGAAGAACCAACTGACTGTATGGACATTTAGGGCGGTGATGGCAAATGACTTTCTAACTGATGACAGCTTTGTGGTACTTACTTTATTTTTACTTTTAGTATGTTTTGTTGCAATAGTACTGTCATTCATGAGTTATTCCTTTTTCTGAGTACATCATGTTGACAAACATAGAGACAATTATATGCTGTGATGCTGGTGTACGGTATTTTTTTTGGTTGGGGGGGGGCCAAAAGTGGGGATATTGTGACAGTTTAAATGGTGTTGTAGTTTATTTTTTAGCATTAGTGAAAAGCAGATATTGTAAACATCATGAGTTTTCCATAGTGAAGGTTGTTTGCTTGACTAAAATGCTTTTCGACAATACTGTTTAAACTGATTCCTTTTTCTTAGTCGTACAAAATATGTTACTGATGGTGTCTTTATATGTTGTTTCTGAACATTATAGTTTTCGAAAACAGCTAGTAAATTAAAAGATGCAATATGTAGTCTTCCATTTGCGACTGAGGATGATGACATAGATGAAGCTGCTACCCTGAAAGATGAGACTGAAACTGGTAATGATGAAGATGACAAGAAACAAACTATAGTTGAGTCAGCTGAAGAAAATAACAAGGATGAGTCAGATCCTTTTGGACTTGATGCTCTGATTCCTAGTTCTGGCAAAAAAGATGATAGAGCAAAAGGAAGGAAAGATGTGGCAACCAAGAGCAGGAAAGATGATGAGGAGGACACTAAGATATTTCTCAAGTCAAAGAGAGAAGCCTTGATTTCTTGTTTAGAAATTGCTGCTCGACGTTATAAAACACCATGGTAAGCGTTCACTGTTTGCTGCTGCTAATTAAAGGATAAGAAACTCTGCTTTTATATAGTTGCTTGTGTTGAGTTTTATTTAGTAGATTAATTGCATGTATTCTTCTTAGGTGCCAGACAGTTATAGACATCTTGGTAAAACATGCATTTGACAATGTAGCAAGGTTTACATCTCAACAAAGGGATGCCATTGAAAAACTATGGGCTTCTGTTCGGGAGCAACAAATACGTAGGAAGCAAGGGAAATCAGTAACTGGGAAACTTGACGTGAATGCTTTTGAATGGCTTCAGCAGAAATATTCTACTGAGAAGATCAGCATTCGGCATTCTGTTGGTGCTAGTGGAGACCGTCGATGTCAACAGTGGCTTGGTTAATCACTTTTTTTTTTCATGTTCTCAAGGAGTATTGTGATCCAACTCTTATCCAGAAAACAAGTTGAAACCGTTGATTGAACATCTGTTCATCTGAATGTAATACTCTTCAAGCGTGTAATATTTTGAAGGAGACAATTCAGAATACTTGTTTCTTCTCAACATTTTCCCTTCATCTGGTTTAATTCTTCAAAAATAGCCTTAATTTATTCTGGGATGATTGTTGATGAAACACAATGGGTTTAAGACCCTAGTCATTTGGTTATGCTTCCAAGTCGTTGAAAGAAGGGTCTACGGTCTGAAACTGACAAATCTTTGATATTCTTCACTTCACCATATGTGGCGAAAGTAATAATATTCACTTTCTAGCTGATTAATATTACTGCAGTAATCTCAGGAAGGTAACAATTGAAACTTGGAAGGAAGATAATCAACTGCTGATCTAATGATGCTGGTTTAAGCAACAGGTAAAAATGAAGAGTGAGAGAGAGAATTTTAATCCTTTTCATTAACTTTTAACTGTGGATATCCTCACTGTGTTCTTAGAACATACATAAACAACTAGGGTGCTACCAGTAATCTCCACAGGAACAGGTTCCGTCTCTGAAGTGGTGAAAGCGCTTTCGATCACGTACTATTATTACTCTCTGATATATTTTAGACAGCAGCTTAGTTGCAGTGTGACAGTCTTTACAAACTCTCAGATTTTTTACAACCTGAATTGGAGTGCCTGGAGCTGTGCTAATGAGGCCAAAAGCGATAGCCAATTTTTCGCTGTGATAATTGAGTGCCGTTTCTTTCTCTTCCTCATCTATATTTCTTAAGACAGCAGAAGTGTCTGCCATGTACCCTGCCTCCTTTAGCTTGTTTCCCATCTCAGACACCATATCATTTATCTTTTCTATTTCTGGGTGTGCTTTATCTCCCATTATGAACTCATAAACATATCCATTTACTTCGATACAGCTGAGCCCTGGTTCTTTTCTCATTCCCTTGTTCTTCATTGCTTTTCTCACCTCTGCAACGTCATTCCACCTATTTGCCACTGCATATATATTTGAAATAGAAACATTATAACCACAGTTTTGAGGTTCCAGGTAAACAAGTTGCCTAGCAGCCATTTCCCCTAATACAGTGTTGTGGTGAAGCTTGCATGCAGCAAGAAGAGCACTCCATATAATGGAGTTTGCCCTTATAGGCAAGCTTTTGATAATCCCATAGGCCTCATCAAGCAGTCCTGCTCGACCAAGAAGATCCACCATACAACCATAGTGTTCAATCTTAGGAACCAATGCAAATGCATGAACCATTTTCTCAAAAATTAACTTCCCTTCTTCCACCAATCCTGCATGGCTACAAGCATTTAGAAGTCCAATAAATGTGATATCATTTGGCCTAGCACCCTCTCTTTCCATCTCGGAGAATAGCTCCAAAGCCTCCTTACCGCATCCATGCATTCCTAATCCTGCCATCATCGTATTCCACACACCAATATCTCTATCTTTAACTTCCCTGAACAGTTTCCAAGCCCCATCAATGTCTCCACACTTGGCATACATTTCCAATAGTGCGGTTTTTAATATTGTATCCATTTCAACAGCTTGCCTGTCTATGACAGTATGAATCCATTTACCCATATCAAGGGCTCCAGTCTCTGCACAAAGTGAAAGCATCGTAGTCATTGTTACTTGGTTAGGTCTCAACCCATATTCCATCATCTTGACAAAAAGATCAAAAGCCTGATCTATGCAATGTGTTTGTGCATGAGCTGCAATGATAGCACTCCAGATCATAACATCTTTGTCTTTAACTGAGTCAAAAACTGCTCTAGCATTCCTTATCTCTCCACATTTCCCATACATATCAACCAGAGCAGTAGCAAGAGCCAGAGACAAACAAATCCCGTTTCTCAAAATATAAACGTGTAATTGTTTTCCCAGTTCTAAAGCCCCCACAAAACTACACTCTACAACTAAACACAGCAAAGTAATCTCGTTTGGCTTTATCCTTTCTTCAATCATTCTAGCAAAAAGCTTCATTCCCTCTTCTAATTTATAGCAATGAATATATCCGGCTATCATAGCAGTCCATGAAACAACAGTTTTCTGGTTCAATCCATTGAAAAGCAGTCTTGCAGAAGCTAAATTTCCACTTTTTGCATACATATGAATGAAAGCAGTAGTTAACTGAACACTCATTTTCTCAAGATTCCTTGTAACATAAGCATGCATTGCTTTTCCCATTTCAACATCCATGAGGTCTGCAAATAAAGTAATCATGCTAATCATGGCAACTTCACTAGGTCTTATCTGTAAAATTTGCATCTTTCTTATCATCTCCAATGCTTCCATGTAGAATTTGCTTCTAACATAGCATCTAATCATTGTACTCCAAGAAACAGCATCTCTTTCATACATATTATCAAACAACAGTCTGGCAGAGACAACACTGTCACATTCACTATACATTTGTATCAAAGCATTACTTACAAAAACATCTTCAGTCAATCCATTCTTCACAGAAAAACCATGTATTTCTTTGCCCAATTGGGTGTTTGAAACAAAACTACAAGCTTTCAGTACTGCAGGGACCATGAAGTTATCAACTTCATAATCCATTCTTCTCAAATAAGTATAGATGTCAAGTGCACTGTGGGGTTGGCTGTTTTTCGTGTAAGATGTAATAAGGAAATTGAATTGTGCTGAAGGGCTGAACTTGGTTACATTGAAGTGAGTTTTCACCGTTAGAGCATGGGTTTGCCTGGTTTGTTCAAGGGTGGGTTGAAGAAAAGTTTCAGATTTTGGAATTTGGATGAATTTGATTGTTGAAGCCAAGGCAGAAGGAGAAGAAAGTGACGGTTTCTCTGTTGCAGCTACTTTCATCATGTCCATGGCGTTTTGTTATCTTAACAAATAAAATATCTGGTTTGCAAAACTTCAGTTCTTTTTCCCACTGATAGTTCGCACTATGCTGTTTTGTTCTTTTCATAGAATTTTAGAGGTTTTCAAGCTTCCCCTTCGGCCCAAAATTATGTGGGCCGAAGTACACCTAATATCTCCACTAAAACCCTGAAATTCTCCCATCCTTTCATGGTTCTCTGCTATAGGGTTTCACATAAACCCCCAAATTCTTCAATCTTCCTTGTGCAGAACTCCAAGCCCTAAATATCAGCAAAAGACAAAACATTTTCATGTTCTACCTTAGTGTTTTGCTTGATTTTTATGGTCATATAGCACACATCGAAGGCTTGCAGGTGACTTTTATTGTGAGCTCAAAAGTTGTGCAACATCATAAATATCATCCCCTTCAACAAAAAAAAAATCTGATATTTCTGATAAATATTAAAGGTGCTCATGGCCGGGTTTTTGTAAGGTATTTAGATCATTTTTTTAAATTCAAGTTCAATTCGGATAAAAAATGGGCTTATTTTTTCTCAAGGCTGGCCAGATTTAAAAAAAGTAAATCTGAAGTCGACTCGATCCACCCATATTTAATTTTTTAGATTAATTTTTATTTAAAATTAAAATTTTTAAAGAATATAATACACTAAACGCATTAAAAAGATTAAAATAAAAGTTTTGTAACATATTAAAAATATATTATATTAAAAAAACACTACCACAAATATAATAAATATTTTATTATATTAAAAAATACAAATAAATATAATAAATATTTTATCGTATTAGAAATAAATTTTATATTTTAGGTTGAATTATTTTGTTGGGGAATTTCTTTTAGGTATTGGACAACGGAAATAATTGTTATTAGATTAACAATTTAATATAAATATTAATATAATTCAGGCTGAGTCAAGCTTGAACCCAAAAAATCTTATTTAAACCCGACTCATAAAGAAAACGATGATCATATTTTATCTAAATCTTCTCCTAATAAATAATGATTCCCGGCTTTTAATGGATGGATGATGACGTTTTCTTAATACCCATTTGCTAGTCTATGGTTATTAGAATGAGGTGTGGATTTGTTTTGTTAATTTGATGAGGTTTTCAAGTTCCAGTCCAAGAAATGGGCATTTTCAATTTCATTATAACCTTTTGTTTAATTTAGCAACTTCTTTTCTGTTAAAATCGTTCATAAAAAATATAGACTTAACTGTTCTGTGGTGTTTTACTTTCTACAAATTTTGTGCCTTAGCCGGCTATGTATTTCACCGAAAATGATTTCCATAAAAATTCATTGTTTTTTTTTTTGAAAAACTAATGTTTTGGAAAATTCTGAGTAAAATCATTTTTCAATGTTTAATAATGATTAAATTACTTAAAAGGCCCTTTTCCATGCATATTTACGAAAATAGATCGATTATACCATTATTTATTGGAAAAGGTTAATTTTTACACAATGCGCCTATGTGGTCGCCTTTTAGGAAGAAAAAGTCAGAAAATCGCTTCTTTAAGGAAGCGTTTTTTGCCACGTCAACAAAACGCATCCACATGAAAGAGTTTTGTTGACATGGCGAAAAAAGATTCCTCAAGGGAGTGATTTTCTGGCCGATTTTTAAATTCCAACGGTAAAAAAGAGAGTATAAACCCCCACCACTCCTATTATTTCACATATAAATTCTTAACAATTTAGCAAAAAATCTTTACAATTTCTCCCTAAAACTCTCAAATTTCTCATTAAATTTAGAAAATTATAAATAGTTATTTACTTTTAATTTTTTTAAAATTAGTATTATTTTTTTTATAATTTCAAAAATATCTGATTGTGTTAGCAATGGTCGGGGATTTAATTCGTCTCGATTATAAACATATCTCCGTCGAACAAATGAAAATGGTAATTGTTTGTTTTAAACTTTGAACATTTTTAACATTTTTTCATTTTAATTAATTTTAATTTTTGAATATTATTTAATTTTTTTCATTTATGTAATTTTAATTAATTTTTATTTTATAATTTTTTATAACAGTATGTAAATCGGGCGTTATAATGTTATATTCGTATCATGTCTGGTCCGCCATCACCGTTGATAGAAAATTACTTGAGGGAAGTAGGTTTTTAGCATGCGATCATTATAGGTCGGGGGTGCAAGTAGGACCCAAAACTTATCAGCGCATTAATAGAGAGGTGGAGACCGGAGACGCACACATTCTATCTTCCATGCAGAGAGTGTACTATCACTTTGGAGAATGTCCAGTTACAATTAGGACTACCGGTGGATAGGGCCACAGTCATCGGGTCCGTTCAATCTGCTGATTGGGGAGCCATATGCTACGATCTTTTGGGTGCTATTCCGGATAATATTTACGGAGGTCGGATCGAGATAGGCTGGTTACGAGACACATTCCAGGAGTCGGGGAATGATTCGACTGAATTAGAAAGAATATGATATGCTCGGGCATACATCCTTGAGATGATTGGAGGTTATCTGATGCCGGACTTGTCACAAAACCTCGTACATCTGAGGTGGTTGCTGAAACTCATTGATTTGAGAGCAGTTGGCGAACTTAGTTGGGGGTCTGCCGTGTTGGCAACATTGTACCGGAAGTGCGGGCGACGCCACCAAATAAAGTCAAAATTAGAGGTTGCCTATCACTACTACAATCATGGGTTTGGTTTCGCTTTCTATTTTTACATCCTCAAGTGAACCACCCATATACATTCCCACTCATAACAAGGTAAAATTTTTATTTGATTTTACAATTATTCCATAAATTTAAAATAAAATTGTATGCTGACAATTTATTTAATTAGGTGGAACCATCCGGCGAGTTATGTTGGAATACCTACTGCTCTTGATGATATAATGCTTCTATTAGACCAACAGTCGGAAGCGCAAGTAAATATTAAATAATATATATACATAAAATAGTCGTTTCATATTTAGTATTTAGTATTTAGTATTATGTATATAACTAATATTTTTATCCCATTTATATAGTTTCAATGGACACCATACGAGGATCCGACAATACGGGCAGTAATTCCGGAAGAATTCTTTTAAAATATAAACATTTGGCATGTTAAGGTCCCATTGGTAAACTATTCTATTGTCGAGATGCACCAGACTGATAAAGTGTTGCAACAATTTAGATTCCGACAACCGATTCTTGAGGAACCTGAGGTGCTCGATGAGCAGCACAAAATCGACTTATGGCTAACGAATACAAATTAGCCGTTATTCTGGTAGGAATATATCGAAATTTGGGAAAATCAGTATGATCATATACCTGATCGTGAACTGATCACCGTCCTAGAGTTAGCGTGCACATTGGATTACATGCCATGGTTTAGGATCTATGACAAGCTATATTTGCTATCGGAAGAGCAGAGGCGTTGGTAAATCCGTATAGAAAGGGAACGACAGGGCCCTTTAAATCTAATAAGAAGGGACGATGGGACGGGCCCATTAACAGTGCTCACACAATCACCGGGCCCAATACCTCAACCAACGACACCCAAATCATAGCCCCTTCAGATTATGCCAGGTGCGTATCCTAGCCCTTATATGTTTCCTGCTCCCAGTCCTATGCCAGGTTGGAATGCATGGCCTGGTGTATCTCCTTTTTCAATGACTATGACTTAATTGATGATATATAGGCCATCGTCATCGAAGGATCTCCCGGGGCACCGTCAACGAGCTCATTTCATTACCATTCCCCATCGCCTTATGGGATTCAAACACCTCTGCCGTGGGTGATACAAACACCTCCACATTCTTTATTCTACCAAGGTGGGTCATCTTCTCAACACCCACAACTGGAGCAACCACAACCCCCACCGGAGCAATCAAGGAGAAATCCAGGGCGTAATCGTCGTCCACCCCTATGTGGCATTAATTCTGACCATCATATATATTGATTTTTTTAAAATATATTTGTAGAAATTATTTCCATATTGTTTCATTTAATAAAAAATAGTTATTTTTATATTTTAATAGTAAATTAATTTTATAATTTTAATAAAATATAAGTTCTTTTGGATAAGGCAGAATAGAAATAATGCAACATCGTTTCATGACAGCAATTATAAACTATTTCGATTTGGACGTGATCGAATTATATGACCTGGGTTCTTACACCATCCACACAACTTTTGTTGGTTCGTTCTTTCTCGGATATCTTTATTATTACGTATTCTACTCAAGCAAGATTGATCTTTTGGTTTGCAACGCAATTCTCTATCCGGTAACAACTTAAATGGAACAAGCGATATAGACATCAACTTACGTTCATCTGGGACTGGTGGGAATACGCGTCTCCACACATTGTACATGTTTTCTACTTTCTACACTTCGTTGACATATCTTATATGATCCAAATGAAGATCCTGACAAGCTGCAATTGCATGAGCGCATGGATAACGAAGTGCGTCAAAAGTCCCACAGTCGCAAGTCATATTTATCAAGTGTACATGATATTGCCTGTCAGTAATACATTGAGTCGGTCTGTCAAACTCTGTCACATGAAACCATAGGTTGTCACGATCATGACACATAGTGTGAATCGTGTTGGCCCGCGCCTTTGCCTTGTTAATTTCTTGCAATACCTTCCGTAACCATACATGGCCTCCCTGCATTTGATCTTTATAACTCGCTACTCGTTTTGGAAATAGTGCCACCAAACAAAAATATGTCTTTCGTACAACCGAGGTTATTGGTAAATGATGCATTCCTTTTAGAACAGAATTTATGCATTCAACGAGGTTTGTGGTCATATGACCATATCGTAGGCCACTGTCGTATGCTTGTGTCCACTGTTCGAAGGGTGTGTTACAGAGGTAATCTGCGCCTTGATCATTAACTGAACACAAAATCCCCAACATCTCATGAAAATGGTCCTTATTGATCTCGTACCCTTCCAATATAAGTTGATAGCAAAAATTGCATATCAATATTCCATTCAGAATAAATTGAATATTACAACCAAAAATATATTAATAGAGATTAAATATCCATGTTGGTCACTTGCTTTCATTTAGTCGTAAACCGATATTGCCCGTAGTAGTTGGACGCAACGTGCTTTAGACGATACCGATGGTGTATGCAATCCCATAGGCTTCCATGTCGCTCAATTGCGGTTAGTATTCCAGTGCCCGATCCGATATAACGCAAATATCAGGTTGGAGGCATACATGCCACCTTAACCTAGAAAGAAAGAAATCCCAATCATCAGCTGACTCCCCCAATGTTATTGCAAACACAATTAGAAGGATTCTCCCACCGCCATCCTGTGCCACAGCTAACAATAACCGATGGATATATCTACCATACATAAATGTACCGTCAATCTGTACCAATGACTTGTAGTACACAAATGCATCCCGACATTGCTTAGAGCTCTAGAACAGACGTTTGAACACTTGGCGTCCACGGAGCAATCGGTCGTTGTAGTACGTAGGGACCATTTCAAGGTCTGTTATGTATCTTGGGACGTACCTCTCTAGCACCTGACACCACTGTCAAACCTAATTATATGAAGCATCTCACCCACTATGCATATTTTTCAACGCCTTTTGCTTAGCAATCCAAGCCTTGCGATAAGAGGGCGTGTACCTCATTTGGCTATGAATACTGGCAATTATGCATGACAAAGAAGTCCTGAGATTCGTCTTCAAAATTGGTAGTATTAAGCTAGCTATCATGCCTGAATCCATCTTGAGATGATATTATAAAACACCTGTCAACGAAGTACGTTAAATAATGCAACATTAAGTAATAATATTATTATTCAAAACCCTAAACACTTAGTGACACTGTACCGACGACACATGTATGTGGACCTTTGTATTTTTTTATCTCCCACAAGCCTATCTTTTTCCTTAAAGAAATCATTATTTTCCATGAACATGTACCGTCTTGCACTGCACATTTGGCCTCAAACTTCTCGGATTTAAACTTAACCATGTTGTAGTTAACCCCGGGATTGATGTTATGTTGTTTCAAAGCACCAAGAAAACTATCATTACTGGAAAACTCCTTACCAACTTCCAAATCACCAAAATCCAATGTCGAACCTGTACAATCACGCATTCTATGTGGTAGATCTGGAAACTCCAACGTATCATATGTCAATATATCGACATTATGCATGTGGGCTGGAGGCGAGTACGCCCTAAATTGCGGATCTTCTTCTTTTTCATCTGAACCTCTTTCAACGTTTTCAGGTTTGGATGGAACAGACTCCGGTTCAGAAAAAAATGCAACTTCTGTGTCACCGGTGCCAGGCTCTCGAGGTGGATCCACATCGGACTCATCATCCAACCTACCATCATCTACAACGTACGAGGTCCCATCGCCGGTGGACGTCGTAGGGAGTATATTATCCCTTATTGTATACGTTTTGTAACATCCCCAATCATATGTGGATTGTCAACCACTAAAAGTTGATGTTGTTCCCCAATACGTATTTTCAGCACCAAACATCAACCCATCGATGTGCATATCCCATCCATTAACCAAGTGTCGTGCAGGAGTTGTGTTTTCCATACTGCCACCAAACACGGGTGCTTCTGTGTTCTGTCTCCCACTAACAGAGTGTCGGGTAGGGGTCGTGTATTCCTCTCTAACAACAGTTGATATTGAAGTCGCAAATGTTTCATTTGGCAATGAAAATTAAACATATAACTCAAGATAGGGTGATCCACTATCAAGATGAGTTTGCACCATCGCCTCAAAGCTACTAACACATTTGATATCAAATGAGTCATATGTCACGGGATCAATCGAAGCACAAAATCGATACTTAATAGAAGAAACCCTACTTGGCGTCTTTCCGAAGATTTTGTGCCCAATTCTTTTACGAAATTCTATAAAATCTATACTCTAGTTAAAAGCCATTCGCGCTGTGTTCTCTAATAAAAAAACAACGCCGTTCTCAGTGTCACGGACCTCACCATCATAGTAAATAACAACACTAATACGTACATTCATTTTCAGTTTCTATTCTGCTTAGCCTCTTTAATTTTTCTTGCTGAAACTTATGCAACCTGAGAATGATATTTGCCTTATTTATAGCCTAAGGCCAAGCATGAACTATGTAGAAAAAGAGCGTACACATTAGAGCTTTTTTTTTAGAAATTTTGCTGACATTGCATCCTACTTGAAGCGTTTTTGACACTATTTGTTCAGAAACGTCTTCTCAAAATTATTTTTTCAGGAACAACTATAGCAAAAGAGCGTCCATGTAGGAGCTTTTTTTTTGTATTTTTGCTGACATTGCATCCTACTTGAAGCGTTTTTGACACTATTTGTTCAGAAACGTCTTCTCAAAAATTATTTTTTCAGGAACTACTGTAGAAAAAGAAACCTGGGAACTTTTTTCAGAAATTTTGCTGACATTTCATCTTGCTTGAAGCATTTTTGACACTATTTGTTCAGAAACGTCT
This sequence comes from Gossypium hirsutum, assembly GCF_007990345.1. Taxonomy (NCBI): domain Eukaryota; kingdom Viridiplantae; phylum Streptophyta; class Magnoliopsida; order Malvales; family Malvaceae; genus Gossypium; species Gossypium hirsutum. Next base: position 108,090,718 of record NC_053434.1, read on the forward strand.
TCTCAAAACTATTTTTTAGGAACTACTGTAGCAAAAGAGCGTCCACGTGGAAGCTTTTTTCTGTATTTTTGCTGACAGTGCATCCTGCTTGAAGCGTTTTTGACATTATTTGTTCAAAAACGTTTTCTCAAAATTATTTTTTCAGGGTAAAAATAGTCAATTTTGTTAAAAAAATAAACACAATGTTATTTTTAAAAAAAAACTAAACCCTAATTTAATTTATTTAAAATCCTAACATTCTAATTTACTTAATCTATTTAAAAAAACATAAGCCCTAATTTGATAAACCTAAAACCCTAATTTAATTTATTTTAAACCCTAACTTAATTTATTTAAAATCTTAAAACCCTAATTTAATTAATTTTAACTAAAAAATATAAACCCTAATTTAATAAACCCAAAAACCTAAATTAATTTATTTTAAACTGTAACTTAATTTATTTAAAACCTTGAAACCCTAATTTAATTAATTTTTAACCAACAAATATAAACCCTAATTTAATAAATCTGAAACACTAATTTAATTTATTTTAAACCCTAACTTAATTTATTTAAAACCCTAAAACCCCAATTTACTTAATCTATTTAAAAAACATAAACCCTAATTTAATAAACCCTAAACCCTAATTTAATTTATTATAAACGCTAACTTAATTTTTTTAAAATCCTAGAGCCATAATTACTTAATTTATTTAAAATCCTAGAACCATAATTTACTTAATCTATTTAAATTCAAAACCTTAAGCGCTAGTTTATTTAAAACTCTAACTTAATTTATTTACAAACCATTAACCCTAATTTAAATAAATTTTATAAAATAACACTAAATCATGATTTATTTTTAAAAACTACTAAAACCCTAACTTGTTTTAACAAAAACATAAATACTAAACCCTAACTTATTTTATCAAAACCCTAAATCTAAAACCCTAAAAAACCATAGGGACTAAACATGCAAATATCCCTAACATCTAAAAACACAGAGTAAATCGCTCATTTGAGGAAGCATTTTTTACCACGTCAGCAAAACGCTTCCACGAAAGTGCGTTTTTGGCTGACTTGGTGAAAAACGTTTATTCAATGGAGCGATTTCATGACTTTCGCCCCCCAAAACGAGGCCACATAGGTGCGTTTTGTAAAAATCAGCCATTTCCGGTAAATAATAGTATAATCGGCTCATTTCCGTAAATATGCATGGAAAAGTACCTTTTTAGGTAATTTAGTCTTTATTAATTTTTTAAAAAAACTGTTTTCAAGAAGATATACGCAACTTAGATTATATTTATTATAAAATATATAATAATAACTTAATTTTAAGTTTTTTTTATATATATAGAGTGAATAGTGAGATATTGAAGCTTGAATGGATAAATAAAATTAAATATTATTTAAACAAATACCAGTATACTATATAATATTTATTATTAAATAAAATATTAAAAATATTTTAAAATTTAAAATTATTATTAATGTTAAAATTTATTATGAAAATGGAATTGTAATATTAAATAATTTTATTAAAAATAAAAAAATATTGGTTATGTTAATAATTTATTATATTATTAAATGTAAATATGTATGTTTAATAATATAAGCATATGAGAAAATATTTGATGCACTATTGGAGGAGGTTTTAGACTCCACAAGTTAATCATGTATGTTTAATGATATTAAAATTATGAGAAAATATTTGGTGTACTGTTAGTAAAGGTTTTATACTCCACAAGTAAACAAGTGTTCTATAGGTGTATAACAAAATATTTTTTTTAAAAAGACACATAGTAATTTTTTAAGACTGTTTATGGAATAAAAAAAGTACATTGGTGTACCAAATACTAATCCAAAATTATAATATTAACAATATTAAAAATTATGATAAATTGCACCATTAGTCACCTAACTATTAGAGTGTTTCTGTTTTGGTTATTAAACTACGAAAGCTTTCAATTTTGTCATTAATGTTTTTGATTGATTATTTTTTGGTCACTCTTTGTTAAAAAAGTTAACGGAAATGATGATGTAGTCCTTTTTGATTTGGTATAATAAAACATTTATTCTTCAAATTTTACGTATTCTATCAATTTAGTCTTATTTCTAAATAATTCAATAAATTCAGCCCTCCACATTTACAAATCCTATCAATTTGGTCATAATTTTAAAACTAAATAAAAATAAAAATATTGAAAAATTATAGACCATATTTATAATTTAGTCAAAAAGCATTATAGAAAAATATATTGGATGAGAATAATAGCAAAATACCCAAGAAAACGGAAAGAAAGGATTTAACTAAAGTTAGGAAATGAGATTAAAAAAATTAAGCCTAATTTTTGACAAAATTGTGAATCAATCAAGTCAAATCCTAAACCTTATACCACAAATTAAGAAGCCAAAACTATGATGTTGATTCAATAAACCCCACATAGGAACAAAGACAAATTGAATGCTTTGGACCAAGTAATTGAACTTCTTCCAAGCCATGATTTGGAAGATTGAATAAACGCCCCAAGTATTCCACTTAACACCAAAATCAATTCACACAACTATTCTAAATTGTGTAGCTTGCTTCATTGACGCTACAAAGCTAGAATTTCCATCACTCATGTCTTTCAATTTTATTTATTTATTTTTTTTTGTAATTTCCTCGTTACTTGTTGACTAAATTTGGCTAACAGTGAAAAGGGGGGAGCAAGACCAAGTGAATTCATTAGACAGTCTTGGTCTTGGAATCAAACTAATTAATCTATCTCGAAAATTAATGCATTCCTGTATAATTGGGTACCATTAAATATGTTTTTTTCTTCTCAGAAATATATTCATTAGAATGAGTTTAGTAAATAAATTTTTATACTCTATAAACTCATTAAAAGGTAGACGCTAACAACGAATTTTAAAATTGTTATATAATTAAAGTGAGGATTGAATCTTCAATCACTTGTTAAAATAAAATAAAAATCTTTATCATTTTATTTAATTCTCGTAATTGAAGACTATTAAGCATATTAAATTATGTATTGGAGACAAATATTTAGTATTTCAAAAAATAAAAATTTAGATAGCAACGTGAGTTAAGTTACATTTGGTGGTGTAATTGAGGTGTTGTACTTAAAGGTGAGCATGGGCCAGGTTAGGCCGGCCGGGCTCAATTAAAATTTTAGGCCCATTTGCTAGGGCTTAAAATTTTGTCTAAGCCCGACCCGGATAAAAATACCAAAATTCAGGTTCGACCCGGCCCGCCCATATTAATTTTTATATTATTTTTATATAATTTAATATATATTTATAATGCATCAAAAATACTAAAAATGTCAAAATAAATATTTTTCAACAAATTGAAAAGAATTTTTTAAAAATATATATACTTAAATAACACTAAGATAGATGCAACTTAACAATCAAATATCTCTAAAATAATAATAAAATTAACAAATGTCTTTAAAATAATAACAAAATAGTAGTAATATAATAGTAAAATGGTAGCAAAATAAGGAGAAAACAACAAGAAAACAATATTTAAAAAAACCAGATTTTTTTTTCTTTTAGTGTATTTGGGCCGGGCCAGGCCGAGTTCGGGCTAAAAATACCTTACCCGAGGCCCGACCTATTTTTTAAACGGGCCTTATTTTTTTTACCCAAACCCATTTTTTGAGCCTATATTTTTACCTAAATCTTTCCAAATTTCGGATGGACTTTCAGGCTAGACCGGACGGCTCGGCCTATGATCAGTTCTAGTTTTACCTCATCTCTCCTTTTTTTTCAACTAAACGTAGTCAATACTTGAGAATGAAAACGGCATGTTTTGAGAGCAAGTGCCGGTCGTTGGGACATTAACTTATTTCGACCGTAATTTCGCTGACTTTATCAAATGTTATTGACAAGAAAACAATAATTGAAGACTAAAGTAATGTTAATAATTTCTTACCTTAAATTAAAAATAAAATACTTTTAGTCAGTAAAGAATCTTAGCATTTAATGCCGAGGCTCTAAATTGTGGAATAAAAAAAAAGGTAAACCTTATACAACATATTTTTCTACAATGCTTTTTGACTAGACTGATTGCAAAGTAGTATGCTTTGGCATTATTCTCATCCCACCCACGTATATACATAGAGGTGCTCATTACTTGGATTGGCTTTAATCAAAATTTTAGTTTAATTTGCTAGGTCTGATTTGATTCCATTCGAAAAGTGGATTTAAAATTTTATTCAAACCCGATTTAAATAAAAATGTTAAAATTTGAGTTTGTTCCAGCCCGCCTGTATTAATTTTTATATAACCTTTATAAAAGTATACTACATCAAAAATACTAAAAATATTAAAATAAATATTTCTCAACAAATTAAAAATATTTATATGTATATTTAAATAAAATTACGATAGTTGCAACTTAACAAGCAAATGCATTTAAAATAATAACAAAATTAACAATAAAATAAGAGTTATACAATTACAACAAAATAATAACAATATAATAGTGAAACTGTAAAGTAATGAAAAAACAACAAAAAAAGCAATAAAACAATAAAAAATAACAAGAAAACAGTAAAAAAGAACAACAATTTCTTTTTGCATATTCAGGCCAGGTTGGACTGGACTGGGCTCAGGTAAAAAAGCTTTACTCAAAGCCTGATCCATTTTCTTTTATCCAAGCCTATTTTTCGGACCTATATTTTTACTTAAACCTTTTCACTTTTCAGGCGGGTCGAGAACAGGTCTATATATACCATATATAATACATATAATAATTATTTTGGTTTTAAAATCTCTTCTCGATTTCTTTCTATTTTCCTGAGTATATTGCTGTTATTCTCACGCAACATCTTTTTGTATAATGCTTTTTGAGTAAATTATAAATTTGTTTATATTTTTAAAAATTTTCTTTTAGTTTTAAATTATAAAAATGTATTTGACGATTAGATTGATAGAATTTGTAAATGTGGAAGGTTAAATTTATTGAATTATTTAGGATTAGAATCAAATGGATAAAATGTGTAATTGTTGAGGAGTAAATGTATTATTTTGCCAATTTGAAAAGATCATGTATCATTTTCGTTAATGCTTTAACTATGGGGGACTTAAACAAAAATGATAGAGAATGTTTGTGACAAAATTAAAAGTTTTTATAGTTTAGTGACTAAAACAGAAACATACTAGTAGTTGAGTGATTAATGTTGAATTTAACCTAAAAGTTATAATATTTGATATCAATATTTTAAAGTGTACTTTTTTTTATATTCTACAAACAATTTTGAAAATTTGGTAAATGTCTTTTTTATTATTAGTAATATTTTACTATATCCTTATAGAATATTTTTCAATCCTAGACCTTGTTTGTGAATAGGGGTGAGCGTTCGGTCAAATTGAATGAAAAAATTTAAGTTAATCGAGTTGATGAATCTTATTTTATTATCCTAACTCGATTTGAAATTTTCTCGTTTCTAATTAAGTGAGATGAAATTCTAATCGAATCGAATTTATTTATTCAAGTTAAATTTGAAAAAATGATTTTGATGTTTTTTATTTTTATGTAATTCTTTTAAAACAATTTTTCTTTAAAGTTTTTAAATATGACCATACAAAAAAAATTGAAGTGAACAAATAAAAGCAATTGATGCAAAAGAATTGAGGATTTTGATTTTTGGGGGTAAAGGGGGAGAAATTGATATTTGGTTTATTCGAATTATTCGAGTTATTTGAATTTGAAAGCTTAACTTAATTCGAGCTCAAAATTAAAAAAAAATCGAGTTTACTCAATTAACTTGATTTGAATAATTCTGATGGGCATCAAAACCACCAAATATAAATTTCTAAGACAAGATAACACTAAATAGTATTATAAAGTAGTATGGTCGAATCCACAGGGATTGGTTATCCAATTTCATCTTTTCTCGTGACCAGAATTACTATCGCTATCACAGTCATTCCCACGACCTGTGTAGCAATGCTAAAAAATGAAAAAGGGGGTTTTAGTTTATAAGATAATAAAATAAATATGTAATGTAATAAAATGAAAACAAATTCGAAATTGCAAAAAAAAATTAATAAAATAAAATAAATGGGTAAATAAAACATTTTAAAGCTTATCCTTAGCATCGGTACACCTCGAACTTGAACCGATCCTTGAAAGAAGGTTTTTCCTTCCAACCGATAAGTTGGTTATAGCAATCGAGGACGCCTTAAACCACCAGCTTTTCCTCTTGTATTCAGTTCCGGTGCATCCGGCAAATCGGCCATTATCGAATTTCTAACCATGTGGCACGTGCTCGTAATTTAAGACTTTGACAACTTTGTGATCTGAAAAGCCCAACTCGAATCAACGGCCTCAACCATGTGGGTCGTTTAAATTCGATCATTGTCTCCCTTGACGGAATCCAACTAGCTTTCCTACCTGAACACGCCAATTTGTTCGCAAGATTTTGAATACGACATGGCTGACTCAACTTCCCAACTATACGCCAAACGATTCCAACCCAACACACGCTTTTTGAATTGAAATTGAATCAACTTTTAGGGATGAATTTGTACTATCCCATATACCGAAGAGATAACAAATATCGAATTGCAAAATATTTATTGTGGGTTCATATCTCATGATTATTTTGTTGAAGCAGTAACCGGACTAAGGCTAAAAAGAGGTTTAGTCAATCATGAAAAGAATCATGCTTGAAAAAAATGGTTTAAATGAAATTGTGGAAAGTGGAAAAGAGGGGCTTGGAAGGCAAATAAGCCAAAAGAAAAAAAATTGAAACTACAGAATAGAACAGACACAAGAAGGGAAAAAAAAAGAATTTTGTTTAATTGCCAGGAGCCAAATGTGTGTTTAATTGGTTGTAGTCACTAGGTATTTATACACACTTCTAGTGCTAAAATTTAGCTAGATTTTTTCTAAATATTATCACTGAATAAATCAAAAAATTAAAAATCAAATTTAACTAGAGATTAAATTTAAACCAATTATAGAATTTTAACAATATAAAAATCCTCGAATATTTATCCAACCACTTTTTTTTTTTAAATCTTCAACTCTTTAATCTTTATCCAACCATCTTTAAATCTTCAATCTTTCAATCAAGCTCGCCTCTTTACTTTTTGTTCCAATTTAACTCATTTTTTGTAAGAGTTTGAATTCAGCACACTAACTTCATTACTGATAAGAAAAACTTAAATTTAATAGCATTTTATTCGATAATTAGCCAAAAATAAATATATTAAAAATACAAATTTATCTTGCTATCAAATTCCCCCTACTTAGCTAGTGCTTGTCCTCAAGCATGATATCCACTAAAAATAACTCGTCAATCATTTTCAAAATCAAAACTCCTTTCCTAGTCAAGCATACTGCAAACAATTAGGTGAGTAAAAAATAAACAATTGCTAAACTCAATCAATAAGCATTTTATAAAATCTCGAACAATATGTCAAATTTAACTATTTTACTCGATTTAGGCTTAATCAAATATGCAAAACGATCATGTCCAATATATACTTTTATTTATATATTTTATTATTTTTTTCAAATGTAATCAAGTCTTTTGTCGCAAAGTGATATGACAACCCAAGCACCTTACCCCTGTTACTCAACTTAACACGTTCTCTTTATTTATTTATTTTTTAACGAATTCGAGACATAATCAAACCTTTTAATGCGAAACGAGATGACAACCCAAGCAACTCATCCCAATTACTCAATTTCACATGTTCTTAATCGATTTATTTCTCCTTTCTTAAGGTAGCTCGGTTAGCGGAGTGTTATAAGTTTCGGTTTGTCACCAAACATTTTGACGCGAAATGAGATGACAATCCAAGCACCTCATCCCGGTTACTTATTTTGGTCACATTTTCGAATATTCACTCTTAACCAAGCTATTGGAAAATTTATTTATTTATTTAAACGAGTAATTCCACTAGGCAAGTCGAAAAGAGTAAATAATTTTCATGAAATATTGACTAGAGCATAACATTTTCAATTCTGCAAAATATTCATTGATCAATCAAACGATAGTTATTCATTGATCAATCAAACGATAGTTATTCATGATTCACCCACTTATTTAAATAAACTAAACATAAGAATTAGAGGTTTATTTCTAAAACGAATAAAGAAATTATTCTTAGCAAAACACATGCAAAGAAGAAAGTATGTCATGACCCCCCCACTTAGCCCACATTGCCCACAATGTGTAAAAAAAAAATAAAAGTTGAGGCAAAGTGTACTCCCCGTGTATATTTAATGAGTCGGAAGACGGTGTGAGTGACTGCTTTGTAGTATGTTGAGGATGCTTGAGATGTTGGCTTCCATTGTTCCAAGGCGAGCTTCAATGTGATGAAGTCGTTCATCTATAGTAGAAGGTGGTTGCTCCTCTTGTTCTCTAGTAGCCGGATTGCGTCTTCATCCATGCTCTTGGAAAATAACACAATCAAACAAATTAAAATAATACTTTATTTAATTCTCAAACTAAACTAGAATTTAAAATTAAATTAAACAAATAAAAATAAATGTGGGTTGCCTCTAATAAAGCTTTTTTGTTTAACATTGTTAGCTCGATGACCTAAAGATTTAGTCATTTGGCTCTTCAAAAAATAATTCTTCCCCCACGGGTACTTGAAAATTCTTGTAAAAGGGTTTTAACCTTTGACCATTGACCTTAAAACATTTCTCGGATTCCTCACTTTTAATTTCAATTGCGCCATGAGGAAATAGTTTAGTAATAACAAAACAACCAAACCATTTGGTTCAAAGTTTACCTGCAAAAATCCTCAGTGCAGGGTTGTAAAGTAACATTTTTTGACCAATTAAAAATTGTTTGCAAGATATTTTTTGGTCATGAAATGCGTAGGTTTTTTCTTTATAAATTTGGGCATTTTCATATGCGTCACATCGGATCTCTTTAAGCTCTTGAATGTTTAATTTTTGATAATTACCTACGGCGTCCAACTCCATGTTGCATCTTTTTACCGCCCAAAATGCCTTATGTTCTAACACCAAAGGAAGATGACACAATTTACCAAATATGAGTTCGTAGAGGGACATTTCTATGGGTCCCTTGTAAGCAGTGTGGTATGCCTACAATGCATCGTTTAAATGTAAGCTCTAGTCCTTTCGATCTGGTTTCACGGTCTTCTCCAAAATCGATTTTATTTCGCGGCTCAAAACTTTCGCTAGATCTTTTTTTGTGGGTGATAAGCCGTGGCCACACGTTGTGTCACCCCATACTTTTTCAATAGAGTATCAATTACCTTGTTGTAAAAATGAGTTCCTCGATCTCTAATTAATGCTCTTGGTATGCCAAACTTGGAAAAGATAGAGTTCGCTAGAAAATTCACTACAGTTTTAGCGTTGGCATGACAGGTAGCTTTAACTTCTACCCATTTAGATACGTAATCTACAGCTAGAATAACGTAAACATTATTGAATGATAAAACAAACAGTCCCATAAAATCGATGCCCTATACATCAAAACTTTTGCATACATGTATAGGTGTTACGGGCATCTCATTCTTTCAACTGAAATTCCCCACTTTTTGGCATTTTTCGCAAGTTTTGTAAAATAAATAAGCATCACAAAATATGTGTGGCCAAAACAATACACATTCAAGTATCTTATATGCAGTGCGTTTAGGTCCGAAATGCCTTCCACAATCATAAGAATGAGAAAAAGATAGGATAAATTGTACGTCGATTTCTGTGACACATCGTCGAATTACTTGATCGTAATACTGTTTCTATAGGTATGGGTCATCCCAAATATAGTGTCGCGAGTACCTCTTGATTTTGTCTTTTTCATAACGTGATAAGTTGGAAAACACAATACTTATAGTGAGGTAATTTACCATATCTACAAACCATGGGTAAATTGTCTGTGCTGATAGTAGATTTTCATCTGGTGAGTCATCTTTAAGAGCAGTGTCATCTTTTGGAAAAACAATTCGACTCAAATGATCAACTACTAATTTCTCACTTCCTTTCTTATTCTTAATCTCAAGATTGAATCCATCGAATCAGCCTAGGCTTTGCCTTCTTTTTTCTGATATTATATTTCAACGCTGCATGGTCAGAAAAACGATAACTTTAGTGCCTAATAAATATGGTCTAAATTTTTCCAAAGCAAAAACAATGACTAATTATTCTTTTTCAGTAGTTGAGTAATTTCTTCAGCATCTAATGTTTTAGAGGTGTAAGATATGAAGTGGGGTTCTTTCCCAATTCTTTGCCCAAAGATAGCTCCTACACTTTGGTCGCTTACATTGTACATGAGCTCGAAAAGGTAATCCTAATTTGGTGGCTATACTATATGAGCTGAAACAAGCTTTTGTTTGAGAGTGTCGAACGCGTCTTTGAATGCTTGATCAAATTCGAACACTTTATCTTTTTGCAAGAGATTGTAGAGCGATCGCGAAATCTTAGAAAAGTCCTTAATAAAGTGCCTGTAAAAACCTGTATTACCAAGAAAAAAATGAATTTCCCTCACAGTTATGGGGTATGGAAGTGAGTTGATAACATCAATTTTGGCTTTATTGACCACGATCCTTTCAGCACAAACAATATGTCTTAAACTTAATCCTTTATTTACCATTAAATGACATTTTTCATAATTAAGAATTAGATTAAATTCTAGGCATTTTTCCAAAATTGTAACGAGGTTTGACAGATATTCATTGAAAGAATTATGATATACTGTGAAATCATCCATAAATACCTTAATTATTTTCTCAACATAGTCAAAAAATATACTTATCATACATTTTTGGAATGTGGCGGGCGTATTGCAAAGTCCAAATGACATCCGTCTATAGGCAAACATGCCAAAGAGACATGTAAACGTTGTTTTCTTTTGGTCCTTTGGTGCCATTGGAATTTGGAAAAAAAACCTAAATAACCATCAAGACAACAATAATGAGTTTTTCCCGCTAAACGTTCTAATATTTGATCAATAAAAAAGAGTGAAAAGTGGTCTTTTTGAGTTAAAGAGTTCAATTTCCTGTAATCTATCAGACTCTCTACCTATTTTGGACTCGAGTGAGAACTAAAACTCCTATTGCATTTTGTATTACGGTCATACTAGTTTTCTTAGGTACCATATGAATTAGGCTAACCCAATTACTATCAGAAATTTGATAGATCATTCTGGCGTTTAGTAGCTTTTGAACTTCCTTTTTTGACAACCTCCATCATTGGCAGATTAAGGCATCTTTGAGATTCTTTCTTTAGGCTTGCGTTTTCTTCTATCAGTATTCTATGCATACAAGTCGAGGGACTTAACCCTTTTTATGTTGGTGATCATTCATCCGATTGCCCATTTGTAGTCTCTCAAGATTTGAATTAAATTCTCCTCTTCCAATCCTAAAAGTTTACTGGAAACTATTACTGGCAAAATGTTCTCATTACCTAGGTAGGCATACTTCAAGTGTTTCAGCAATGGTTTAACCTCTATCTCTAGGGCCTGCAAAATAGAAGGCAATAATTTAGTTTTAGAAGGAGAAAGTTTAAAGTATTTATCTTGGCTTCTAGGAAATTGAAGAGTCTTCAATAGAATAATGGTTTCCCGAATCCGTTCTTTGAATGTCATTAACTCTTTCAATTTATTCATCGTTTTGAAGTCTAAACTCCTGCAAAATATTGTTTGTAACCCATCATCTTCATGATAGTTAAAATGAAATTTCGTTAATGGTTCAATAATATCAACACTAGAAATATTTGACATTGTGTTGGGTTGGCCCATCACCTCATAAACATTAAATTTTACCATCTCACCGTTGAATTCCATAGTGAGGGTTCCATTTCGAACATCAATGTTTGTACGTGTGGTACTTAGGAATGGTCTCTCAAGTATAATATCAGAAGTATTTTTTGAGTGATCATCCTCTATATCGATGATGTAAAAGTCTACAGGAAAAATGAGTTCATTTACCTTTATGAGGACATCTTCCAACACACCTTCTAGATATACACAGGACCTGTCTACTAATTGAATAATCACCCCTGTTTCTTCCAAAGGACCCAGTTTAGCAATTTAAAAATTGATAAAGAAATTACATTAATAGATGCTCCCAAATCACAGATAACTTCCTTTATGCCAATATTTCCTATTTTGAATGATATAGAAAACAAAACTTGGTCCTTACATTTAGGCGAGATTTTCCTTTGTAGCATTGCAGAAATGTTTTCTCCCACATTTACCCATTTGTTTCCTTAGAGTTTATTTTTTCCGGTGCACAATTCTTTAAAAAAAAATTTACATAACATGGAACCTGTATAACTGCATCAAGTACAGGAATATTAATATCTACCTTTCAAAATGTCTCAAGGATTTCTCTCCCTTCTAGTTCCTTTTTAATTTGGATGAGCCTTCTAGGGAATGAGGGTGGTACAATGAATGGTTTTTGTGGTGTCAGCTCCATGGGAGCTGTTAGTTTGACTTTTTGTTCTCCTTGTTCAACATTGTGGTCACGACTCATATCGGGCACTAGTTCTGAATTTGTTCCATCTTTTACGGTCATAGCACTCGTATTTTGATATGGGTTCGGCTCAGTTTGAGACAGTAGTTTTCCTTGGTTCTCCAAACGACTAACTGTGAGTGCTAGTTTACTTATTTGCTGATCCATTTATTAGAAATGGGCTTTAGTCTTTTGTTGGAACTTTTCGGCTCTAACGACTAACCTCTCTACGTAGTTTCAAGAGATGACTTTGGAGGTTGATATTGTTGAGGCGGAGGTGGTCTTGGTAGATATGGTTGATTATATTGAGGTTTCGATCCATAGTTTAGACTTCGGTGGTCATTTCACTCTGCATTGTACGTGTTTGAATATGGATCATAACGCCTTTGAGGTGGTCTTGGAAAGTTCCTAACGACATTTTCTTGTGTTATTGTATCCTTAAGTAAAATCAGACATGAGTCGGTAAGATGATCTGGCTTGGCACTAATCCTACACAACCGAGCTAGGTTTGTCTTTCCTACAAGCATATTTTTAACCACATTAGTAAGCTCATTAATCTTATTTACTAAGGAAGGATTACTTAGCTCATGAACCCTTATCGTAGGTTTTATAGATAGTCGATACTGTTGAAAATTCGCAACCATGGCTGAAATTAATTCTCTAGCTTTTTGAAGAGTCATGTTCACAAGTGCCCCTCTATCAGCTGCATCAATCATTTTCATTTCCACAGGGCGTAACCCCTCAAAGAAATACTGTAAGAGCAACTGTTCAGGCAGACCATGTTATGTGTAACTTGTGCACAACTTCTTGTATTGCTCTCAATATTCATAGAGTGACTCTGTTTCTTTTTGTTGTATTCCGACTATATTTCTTTTTAATTTGGCTAGTCGAGCTGTTGGGAAAAACCTGTCAAGAAACAACCAAGACATATTAGTCCATGTATTAACAGATCCTAGAGGTAAATAAAACAACCATTCTCTAGTACAGTCGGTTAACGAAAAGGGAAAAGCTCAGAGTTTAATTTGATCCTCATTTACTCCTTCTGGTTTCATGTTTAAACAGACTATGTGGAATTCCTTCGGATAAGTGTAGGGGTTCTTGTTTTTGAAACCGCAAAAAGTAGGTAATAAATAAATTAATCCCAACTTTAACTCGAATGGTTTTCACCCGTTAGATAAATTATGCATAGTGGTTGTTGTTCATTTGGTGCAACAGCAAGTTGGCGTATAGTTTTATCTGCCATTTCGTCTAGTTTGTCGAATGAGAAAATATCTTTAGTGTAAAATCCTACCTCGAAGTTGGGATGTGGTCGTTTACCATGTCAAATAGCTTCTCTTTGCAATGTTCGAACGAACTTCTCTTTTTTTTCGATTCAAATTCTAGAGTCCCCGGTTCTAAACTAGTCATTAAGAAAACAAACAAAAATTAGAAAAAAAATTTCAGTCCTCAACAATGGCGCCAAAATTTGATGGGCGTTGAAACCAAAAATATAAATTCCTACGACAAAATAACACTAAATAATAGTATAGATCAGTAGGATAGAATCCACAGGGACTGGTTATCCAATTTCGCTTTTTCTCGCGACCATAATTACTGTTGTAGTCACAGTCGTGCCCACAACCTGTGCGTAGCAATGTCGAAAAATGAAAAAGGGTTTTAGTTGATAAAGATAATAAAATAAATATGTAATGTAATAAAATGAAAACAAATTTGAAATTACAAAAAAAAGCAAATAAAATAAATGGGTAAATACAATATTTTAAAGCTTAGCCTTAGCCTCGATACACCCTGAACTTGAATCGATCCTTGAAAGAAGGTTTTTCCTTCCAACTGATAAGTTGGTTATAGTGATCGAGGATGTATCAAACCACCAACTTTTCCTTTTACAGCCGGTTTCGGTACTACCTGCAAATCTACCCTTGTCAAATTTCTAACTACGTGATGTTTGCCCGTAATTTAAGACTTTGACAACCTTGCGATCTAAAAATCCTAACTTGAATCAATGACCTTAACTGCGCGGGTCATTTGAGTTCGATCACTATCTCCCCTAATGGAATCCAACTAGCTTTTCCTACCTAAACACGCCAATTTGTTCGCGAGATTTTGAATACAGCATGACTGACTCAACTTTCCAACTGTACGTCAAACGATTCCAACCCAACGTGCTCTTTTTGAATTGAAATTGAATCAACTTTAAGGGACGAATTTGTACTATCCCATATACCGGAGAGATAACGTATATCGAATTACAAAGTATTTAGTGTGGGTTCATATATCACAATTATTTCATCGAAGTGGTAACCTGACTAAGGCTAAAAAGGGGTTTAGTTAATCATGAAAAGAATCATGTTTGAAAAAAGTGATTTAAATGAAATTGTAGAAAGTGGAAAGGAGAGGGGGCTTGGAAGGTAAATAAGCTAAAAGAAAAAAAATTGAAACTGCAGAATAGAAAGACAGAAGAAGGAAAAAAAAGAAAGAATTTTATTTAATTTCCAAGAGCCATTTAATACCCTAAACCCGGTCTAGACGTCCAAACCAAGTTCAGAGAGTTACATCTCCAATACTAAAATTACTACTATCATAATGGAGTTGAAACGAACCATTCATCACATAGTATCCTTCACAACAATTAATTAAACACATAATCTTCACAAATACCATAACATCATAGAATAATGAAATCTTTAATAGTAATGCTTAAAAGAAAAATAAAAGCATGACTGAGCTCTCGCAGCACCGACCCGATCAAGACTGGGAACCACCTGAAATCCAATCAATAAAAAAATGAGTTGTGGACTCATTGCATAAATGGAAATTTATTCAATTAATACTCACTTATAAAGTAATTCCAAATTTAGAGATTCGGTTCGACATAGCATTAATTTCGGTTCAGTTTCAGATCAGACAAGTTACATATATATGCAATTTCAGTTCATATATGGTATAGATCAAATTCAGATGCAACATTTCTATTTTCGTCTGTTATACATTATCTTTGGCCATCCCAACACACCTTTATGGACATTTAATGTCTAACCAACCCTGCACACCTTTAAAGTGTTCATTGACACTTTCACAGAGACGTAGCCTGGCTGCTAGATTAAGTTGCGACAAGCGTTAGAATCAAAGTAGTACTCATTGTGGCGTAGCCACGATTTCAAAACAGACTTCTTTCCCCTTCACAATATCCCAACACATGCCAATGCAGAACACAAATGCCCTTAACATGTATTCAATCATTCTAACTCATTACACAATTAAACAGGATAGTTCGATATCAAAGTAAGTATTATAGTGTACTTATAATTATGTTACTCACAGATCAGTCTTAGAGTATCAGACAATTCTCATATAATCAAATTCAATTATCTGTACATTAAGGAAGCCAATACCAAGATTAAGTAACATTCACGGCCTCGAAACCAGCTTTTGGGACAGAACCCAGTCACATGCCCATGTGTCTTGCCAGTGTGGTTCTAAAGCATAAACCGTAAGTTACGCGACCTGGACACACGTCTGTGTCCTTGCCCGTGTGACTCACACGGCCTGGGTACACGCCCGTGTCCCTGCTCATATGGTTTTATACCACAAACAGTAAGTTACACGGCCCAGACACATGCTCGTGTCAACCCTGCACCACTATGGCCACACACGGCCTAAACACACGCCCGTGTCCCTACTCGTGTGACCCTAAATAAGTAAACAGTGATTTACAAGGTTGAATCACACGGCCTGCCACATGGCCGTGTAGCTCACATGGCCTGGTCACACGCTCGTGTGCTTGACTGTGTGGTGTCGACAGCCACCATTTTTCAGCGACCGAAACTTGCAAAAACTAAGATTTTCGATACGCACCTAGAGATATTTCGAAGAAACTACAACGTAAAAGATCCTCGAAGCCCAAAACAATCATTTAGTAACACAATTTAGCCATTTAATGAACAGATTTTTTCGATTAGTCACTTAATGCCTATGTCAAAAGTTTCGACACGAAACCTTCAACTGACCCAAACTTACCAAAACTTCAGCAACAATCACAAAGATTGTCTTATTGCTTTTCTTTG
The DNA here is from genome assembly GCF_007990345.1 of Gossypium hirsutum. Lineage (NCBI taxonomy): Eukaryota > Viridiplantae > Streptophyta > Magnoliopsida > Malvales > Malvaceae > Gossypium > Gossypium hirsutum. The sequence continues at coordinate 108,107,217 of NC_053434.1, forward strand.
TTGTTAATACTCTCGCCTGATAGGTAAACAAATGATCGTTAATAAGAGATTCTCGTAACTCAGAAAAATACCCCATTCCAAGCAATTTACGAAGCAAAGAAAAATCACAGAGATGGTCGTATTAACAGTTACTTACCTGATAGCCTTCTCTGCCAGTGGCTAACAACAAAATTTCCGTTAATCCCGTATTCCCCTGATACTCCGATTAACAAAATAATAAAAACGAAAAAAGAAGAAAAGAAGATAGAAAATGACCAAGAAGAATAATAAAAAAAATAAAGAAGAAGGAACTATCGTTATTTAATTTTCTAACTTCCAAGCAAATTTATAGCATTTGACAAAAATATTTCCTTTTGGGAAACCTTGGGGACTCAAACATGAGACCTAATAGAATACAGACAGATGCTTAACCAGTAAACCAACAAGCTCATTCTTGTCACAATTTCACACTAAATTGAACTTAACTGAGTAACGCGTGATTATGGGTGGATTTCAAAAACAACAAAACTTCTAACGATGCAACTCGAACTTCAAACCTTAAACACAAAAGCAAAGCACAGAACCAAAGATACATAAATCTAATTACTGCAGATTTTCACAATTAATTTCTTAAAATTTTGGGGCGTTACAAGCCAAGTGCGTGTTTAATTTTCTGTAGCCACTAGGTATTTATACACACTTCTGGCACTAAAATTTAGTTAGATTTTCCCTAAATATTATCACTAAATAAACCAAAATTTTAAAAATCAAATTTAAACTAATTACAAAATTTTAACAATATAAAAAATCCTCGAATCTTTATCCAACCATTTTTTTAAAAAAAATCTTCACCCTTTTATTCTTTATCCAACCATCTTTAAATCTTCAATCTTTCAATCAAGCCCTCCTGTTTGCTTTTTATTCCAATTTAGCCCCTTTTTGTAAGAGTTTGAATTAACACACCAACTTCATTCCTAATAAGAAAACCTAAATTTAATAGCATGTTATTCGATAATTAGCCAAAAATAAATATATTAAAAATACGAATTTATCTTGCTATCAAATTCAAAATTTGATTTTTTTTTTGATTTTTTCGAATCAAATTGAATTTTTCTCACCCTTACATGTGGAGTTTAAAACTTCATTGACAATATACAAAATAATTTATCCAATAATATTATACTTGATTGAAGTAAATTTTTATATAAAAATCAAATTATTCTTCAAAGATTATTTTTCGAAAAATTATTTAAGCTTTTCAAAAGAGAAAATCAATTTAGATAAAAAAAACTTATTTTCCAATGATCTGAATTTTTATGGTCCTTGAAACTGCACTATTGGGCTAGGAGAAAAAATATAGGTTTCGACAATATCAACTCCTTTTAAGATAATGCTTAGAACTATCTATAACCCCTCCTCAACTCATAAATAAGAGGATAATGAGCTTCAACTCACTCGAACCCATGTCCTCCTATATTAATAACAATGCCTATGTCAATCGAGCTAAAGCTCAATCAACAAAAATCAACTTATTGAAACACCACTTATTATGTATTTTTAAAGGGTTTGGCACTCTAATATTTTTGTTTATTTTTATATAATATTTTAAAAAATAAAACAATTAAATACTAATAGAATATGACATTTGCACGATGTGGATGAAAAAAAATTATGTAATAAATTTATAAAAAAATGATATGAAAACCAAATATGACTTTGGTTAAAATGATAAAATTTAAGAAAGATAAAAAGATAAAAATACCCTTGAATTTATATTTGTTGTTTTATAAAAATTTTAAACTTTTGATAATTTCACAACTAATTAGAATCCTATTGAAAGTACATCAATTCAATGATTTGTGTATGTAATATGTATTTTAATAAAGCTCAATATAAGTATTTGTGTGTGTAATATTTAAACATAAAATTGTACCTTATCGATAATGATGTTAGTTGTTTATTAAACTTGAATCAAATCAAAATGTCATTTCCATTTTATGGTTTATGTTCAGGGTTCGTAGTTGTCCCTCTTAGTAAAGTCATCTACAAGATTCAAACTTAGGTTTAGAGGTGTAAATGAACAGAACGTTCGATGATCTGTTCGTATAACGTTCTTTTATGTTCGTTTATTAAGCTAAATAAACGGGTATGAACAAAATTTTTATGTTTGTTTAATAAACGAACAAACACGAACAGAGGTGTGCTTGGTTCGTTTATGTTCTCGAACAAGCTCATTCATTGGCTCATTTATAAGCTCTTTTATTGACTCATTTATTTATTAATGATGTTTTCTTATAAAAATATAGAGCTGTAAATGAACAGAGCATTCGATGAACATGTTCGTGTATATGTGTGTGTATTTATTTATTGTTTGTTTATTATTTATTAACATTGTTCGAGAACATGTTCAATTATATGTTCATGAATATGTTCGTGAACATGTTCGCTTAAATTAAATGAAAATGTTCATGAACATTAAACAAACGAACATGAACACACATAATCTTAAATAAACGAACATGAACAAAAATTTGAAATTCTTAATGAACACAAACTGAACATGAACAAACTTAAAAATAAACAGATGAACATGAACATATGTTTATTCGTTCAAGCTCGGTTCATTTACAGCCCCACTTGAATTATCCTTTTGGGAGTGCAATGTGTCTTACCATTATGACTAACCATTTGTTGATAGAAATTTTTTTATCTTAAAAATTTTATTAGAAAGAAACGGTTTAATCTAAATCTCTAAATAAATATGTTTTTTTTGAAAACTCCAAATAAACATTCAAATGTATAGAATTGAAGCTGAAGCTACTTTAATCTATCAAAATATGAAAAATAATATTAGCAATGTATTTTTTCTTTTAACTTACCATATATATAAGGAAGAAAATAAACAGACTATAAATCCTTTTTAACGAAAACTGAAGGTGTAAACAGACTATAAATCCATGTCCTTTTACCATATTTTTGTTTTACCTTACTCTAATTTTAATTTTCTTTCTCTCTTAATTAAAATGGACATGCCGTGGGAGAGGGGCTTACTCCATTGACTTATACTTGACTTGACCTCCTTGTCAAGTTTATTTCTATTAGTCAAAACAATGGAACACCAAACTTTTAACGCAATTAGACAATTCGCTTGAAGTGAGTCAATTGTATGCTTCTTGTGGAAATTTAGGGAGTTGGAGAATATTTTCATTTTAGCTTGCTGTCTATATATACTTGGAGTTGCTAGCAATGGTTGCTACTAAGACATTACAACCATGAGAACTGTTACAATCTCCTTACTTCCACTTCTTCTTGTCATTACGACTTTCTGTTTTGGTTTTTGCAATGGCAATGCCAACGTGCTTTGCATTGAAAGTGAGAGAGAAGCCCTTTTGAAGTTCAAGAATGATCTCATTGATCCTTCAAACAAGCTATCTTCTTGGGTTGAAGGTGGTGATTGCTGTGAATGGATTGGTGTCGTCTACCATAACTTAACAGGCCACGTCCACAAACTACACTTGGCTGCTCCTTCTTCACCTCCAAGTGATGATGCATCACTTGCTGAAATGGAAGATTACGAAAGATCAAAGCTAGGAGGCAAAATAAATCCTTCTTTGCTCGAGTTGAAGCATCTCAGCATCCTAGACTTGAGCAATAACAATTTTAGCACGCAAATCCCGGAGTTTTTCGGTTTATTGGGGAGTTTAACATATCTTGACCTCTCTCAAGCACAATTCCAGGGAGAAATTCCTCACAGCCTAGGGAATCTCTCAAAGTTGCATTATCTTGATCTTCGAGGTGATAATTGGTGGCCGAAGGATCTCGAAGCGAAAAGTCTTCAATGGGTTTCCGTACTTTTTTCCTTGCAGTACCTTGATTTGAGTCATGTGGATCTTAGTGAAGCAACTGATTGGTTACAGGTAACGTTCAAACATCCTTCTTTGTTAGAGTTGCACTTGTCAGATTGCGATTTAGCAGATGATTCCTCTCCCATCAGTGTTAACTCTTCAAAATCACTAGCTGTTCTTGATCTTTCTTGGAACTTCAACTACTTATCTTCAATACCTATGTTGATATTCAGTCTTCATGGTCTTGTGTCCATTGATCTTGCTTCCAGCTCTTTGAAAGGCCCAATTCCAGACTACTTCGGGAACATCTCGTTTCTTGAAGTTCTTGATCTTAGTTTCAACAAATTCAATTCATCCATACCTGACTCCTTGTATAGTTTAAACCATCTTCGATTCCTTAGTCTTAGTTTTAATTACTTAGTAGGTAAAATTTCGAGTGCCATCGGAAACTTAAGCTCTCTTATTCGCCTTGATCTTTCGTATAATATGCTGGAGGGAAGATTACCAACCTCTTTGGAAGATCTTTGCAATTTGAAGGAGGTGAATTTGTCATATAATAAAATTGATCAAGACATATCAGAAATCCTACACAGTCTGTCCAGATGTAGTTTGAATTGCCTAGAGTCACTGAATTTGGGAATTAACCACCTTTCTGGCCTTTTACCTGATAAACTCGGGCAATTTAAGAATTTAGCTTACCTGTCCCTTGCTCAAAACAACATTTCTGGTCCAATACCTATGTCCATAGGAGAGTTATCATGTTTGAAGTCTATTGATGTTTCTGAAAATCAATTAAATGGTACATTTCCTCCAAGTTTTGGACAATTAGCCAATTTAGAAACTCTAAGTTTTGGGCATAATATGCTGGAAGGAGTTGTATCAGAAACCTACTTTTCTAATCTCACGAGGTTGACAACTTTGTTGGCATCCGGAAACATGTTGAGGTTTGAACCAAACCCAAGCTGGGTTCCCTCGTTTCAATGTGAAACTATCGAATTACATCGATGGCATCTTGGCCCAAAGTTTCCCCAGTGGTTAAAGTTCCAAAAGAAATTGTCCGGTTTAGATATTTCTCATGCAGGAATTTCAGATGTCATACCAACTTGGTTTTTGAATATTTCTGCTCAATTTAAATATGTAAATCTTTCCTCTAATCAACTTATTGGAGAGATTCCATACATGAATGTACGAGAGACTCTTGACTTGAGTTCAAACCGATTGACAGGTCCATTGCCAAGAGTATTCCCAACCTTAGAAGATTTAATTTTGTCAAATAATTCATTTTTAGGATTCCTTTCTGAATTTGTTTGCAACTCATCAGAACAGAGATGGATGAGAATTCTTGACATTGATACAAATATTCTCTCCGGAGAAATTCCAGATTGTTGGAATCATTGGCAGCAAGTGACATACTTAAATTTGAGAAACAACAATTTGACAGGGAAAATCCCACTTTCTTTGGGGTATAAAAATCTACAAGTGCTAAACCTTAGAAGCAATAGCATGTCTGGGGAGTTACCATACACATTGCAAAATAGTACGAGTTTGATCATTCTTGATCTTAGTGAAAATTATTTCAGTGGAGGTATACCGGAATGGATTGGTGACAAGCTCTCAAATCTTGTAGTTCTAAGTCTCCGCTCAAATAATTTTGATGGCCATATTCCTCATAAAATTTGTGCTGGTCACTCTCTTCAGAACTTGGACCTTTCTCAGAACAACATTTCAGGAGCTATTCCAAAATGTTTTAATAATTTTAGTGCAATGGCAACAAAAAACAAAAGCTCTGGCGACCTTGAGATTTGGACTACTTTCCAGAGTAATGTATTTCATTTGAGCGCATTATTGGTGCTGAAGGGACGAGAGGATGAATACAGTACCACATTAGGACTTGTTACCAGCATAGATCTTTCAGTTAACAGTCTCACAGGAGAGATCCCCAAAGAAATTGGAAACCTCATCGGACTACGGTCATTAAATTTGTCAAGGAATCTCTTAATAGGAAATATACCAGACATCGTTGGCAAGTTGGAGTTACTGGAGTCTCTTGATTTGTCAATGAATAGACTGTATGGTGAAATCCCTTCAAGTTTCTCTAATTTGAATTTCTTGAATCACTTCAACGTGTCCTACAACAACTTGACAGGACAAATCCCAACGAGCACTCAGCTTCAAAGCTTTGAAAACTCTTCTTACATGAGCAATCATCTTTGTGGTCCTCCGGTCATAAAAAACTGCAGCACAAATGGTGTTCCAACTGATGTTACAAATAATGGAGGTAGCAATGAAGGAAGTAATGGGCGGTCTAAAGTGAATTGGCTTTATGTAAGCATAGTTCTTGGCTTTGTAATGGGATTCTGGGCTGTAGTTGCTCCTCTATGTTTCATTAGGTCTTGGAGGCATGCATATTATCAGAAGCTGGACAATGTTGGTAATAAGCTGTATGTGTTTTGGGCTACTAGGCGCATGTAGTTAGATGTAAAAAAAATGTATAACTAATGTTTGTATGTGTTTGCAGTTAATTATATAGGATTATGATATCAAATTTATCAAACAACACATTTTAAAGGAAATTACATGAATAAATTGATGTAAACCTTTGACTTTAGATTTAATTGATTCATGCATTTCTTTTTGCAAGAATAAATGGAATTTACAGTTTGTATAAATTTTTTCAGGATGAAAGTTTGTTTTGATTCTTAATTGTATTTCATTAATAAAGATGTGATTGAGTTAAAGAGTGCAATTTCGTAAGTTTTGTTGGGTGAAAATTATGTATTTAGGGATGGATTGTATTTCGATTTTTCTATTGAAAAAAAATGGATAAATTAGTTTTTGTGTTTCGGAATGTGTAAATTAGTTCATCCATAAAATTTTTTCTATTAAAGGATGATGTGGACATGCTGAAATTTATTTTTATGGGTAAGCTATAAAAATGGTCATCCAACTATGCCTTTTGTTCTATTTTGGTCACTCAACTATTACTTTTTTTGATTTAATCACTATTTTTTTTGAAATTAAATATTTTAGTCTTCCTGAGTTTATGTGGGCTTTTTTTATTGGTCTAATAACAAAATTAGCCCTCTAATATCTACACATTCTATCAATTTGATCTTAAATATAAAAAATTCAACAAATTTAGCCTCAATGTTTACCAAATTTGTCATTTTAATTCTAATTCTAAAAAAATTAATAAATTTGACCTCAACATTTACAAAATATATCAATTTAGTCTTAATTCCAATTTAAAAAAAATCATTTTTAACCCTTTATAACCCATCAACTAACCCACGTGAGATATTAAAATAAGAAAAAAAGTCTCTTGCAAAAAAAAACTCTAAAAAGTTGGGATAAACCACAAAAAAATTTAAGATCCAAAAGAAAATAAAAGCATTAAAAATGTTGTTTGTTTGGGTAGTAATGCAACAAATTATTCCAGATAGGTTCTGAATCAACTGATTTGATTTAGTATGATGTCTAAATTATAGTAAAAGAAATTGTTATAAGTGACTTGAAAGAGTGTACTCTTTTTCTTATTTTAACATCTAACATAGGTTAACCAAAGGGTTATAAAAGGCTAACAATGAATTTTTTAAATATATATATAGTATTTTTACATTTAGGACTAAATTGATATATTTTGTAAATGTTAAGGGGCAAGTTTATTGAATTTTTTAGAATTAGAACTAAAATGAAAAATTTTGTAAACAATGAGGGCTAAATTTATTGAATTTTTTATATTTAGGATAAAATTAATAGAATATGTAAATATTAGAGGGCTAATTTTATTACTACACCAATAAAAAAAGCCCACATAAGATCAAAGTAACTAAAATATTTAATTTTGAAATGTTTAGTGACTAAATCGAAAAAATAAATAGTTGGATAACCGAAATAGAACAAAAGACATAATTGGATGATCATTTTTATAGTTAACCCATATAAAAAACTTTCAGCATGTTCTCATTATCCTTTAATAGATGGACTAATTTGCACGTTTTAAAATGTATAGGGATTAGTTTACCCATTTCTTTAATAGAGAGACTGAAATGCAATCCGTTGTTAAATATGGAGACTTTCATAATACTTTTAATTTGAAATTCTCTCTATTTTATTTTTTACTCAAGCAATCAAGTATGTATATAATTTATTGAATTCTACATATGCCACGTTGAGTATTTACTCAATAAATATAAATTCTTTAATTTGGAATAGCAATACAAATATTGTGTTTGAACACCTCCGATCATCGTTTCTGCTAAAATACTAATATTTTTATTCACACTTTGTTTCTCGTTTATGGAAGAAGAGGAGACTACTTTTCATCAACTAATCAAAGAAATCTATTATTGAGAGTTAAAACCAAATTACAATCCTAGTGTTCCTTTAATCCCATTTCTTTTTCATTCTATTTATTCATTTTTTTAAAGATTTTGGGTTTTATTAAATTGGGTTTTGGGCTAGGATATTTGCTAATTAACAATAAATATATATTTTTTTAAAAATTGTTGTTTCTAATAACTAAACATACATTCTTGATCTATCCCTAATCAATTTGAAGGTCTAAAGCATCCCTATGAAAATTGGGGAAGAGGCTCCAATCAAATCTTTCTAAAAATGTAAAGTTTTTAATTTATGCAAAAAGTAATAATTTTGTTATAATATTTGGAACCACGTCCAAAGTCAATATGGTCAAATAGTTGTTTAAGTATACACACACTTATTTAGGTTCATTTTGGATGTGTGTTTTAGGATTTTTATAAATTTATTAATAATATTTATTTTTTATCATTAAAATATACAAAGGTTGGTCAAACCAATAAAAAATCAATCATTTATAAAATTATCTTCAACAGTAAAGTCATTAGCATGACCAATAAAATGATAGGTCTCGAAACTTGGGGCAACAATCAAGGAAGTCATTTCATCAACTTCATCAGTTGCATTCACAGTACACACATTTTGCACCTCATCAATAGTTGGGTTTATAGGGTTGAAACTCCCCCTGAGAGTAAGCGTCACCAATCACCTTGAATCATAAAATCATCACCATGCACTATGCATCACAAGGCAATTTGTTGCTATTATAATCTTCCCCATTTTGGCAAAGATGCCAAAGAAGCTTCTTCTCATTTATGATCTTCTTTAAATCGTCTCAACAAAGTTCATAAATATCCAATAAATTAGTAAGGATTAAGAACAAAACCAAGTGCAATAGCTATAACACCTCGATATCCAACCCAATTGTCTGGCCCGAGCTATAAGGTGTCACATTCATTTCCAGAGCAACTACAATCAAATTACATTTAATTACCAACCGTTAAACATTCAAATATAACTAAAGCATGTGTATAAGATTATACATAACCATTTTTGGGTCTTATACGAACTTACGAAAACTCTTTTACTAACCTGAAGTCATAATAGGACTAAATTGTAAGAAGTTCAAAATTTTGGGTTGACATTGTGACGTAGGGGGTTCCTCGTCACGACACAACTCTCTATTTTGTGCTCATTGTGACCTCTAATGAACATCTTCCTGACATGATTCTTTGGTTACACCTAGTCACAACGTTGGGAGTACATCGTCGCAACGTAACTCACTATTTTAGAAATGGATCAGTTTGAAACAAGTTTAAAAGACCTATAATAATCATATAACATCTCATTCACAACCAAAACCACATCATTTCAATAGCATACGAGGAAAAACATACCCAAAATGATACTTCAAAGTGACATTAAGTAACTAAGTTCTAAATTTGACCATTTTCGATTCAAATCAACTTAGACTTAGGTATATGCCATTTACAATTGAAATAGTACTTTACAAAATCTGTTGAGTCAGAAATGATAGTCTCGATGTTGGCTTCAATTTTCCTGGAGCTTCGAGAGATACCTAAACCTGCGCATGGAGAAAACAAATCATACAATGAGCAATAGGACTCAGTGGTACTTCCATGATTCAAGATATTACAATTTAGTACCAAAAGCATAACATAAGGCATAGAAACTCAAATGTAACCTACATATATCCATATATATGTACATGAAAATGTGTATAACTCATTAGGTAAGTAAGTTTACTTAAACTTTTAACATTATCATTCATTTTGAACATTTACTAATAAACTTTCAATTGCATACATAAACAAGGCATTAATTCAATCAATCTATTGTGATTATTTCATTGCTTACCTTATACTTACTGCTTAATCCGTTTCTGGAGTCTACCAACTCATCCACATTTGGTTTGGCCTCTAAGGCTCGATTCCTTTTTGCTTTGAATAAAAAGATGCTTACTTTCTATTTCAAATTCATATATGCACATATTAAAAAATTCGAGCACCATATTAGTTCATTTCAATATAAACAATCAAACTTATTATTAATCCCTATTAATACAACTTGGACTCGGACGGATACATGGATTGTCTAACCAACACACTGAACTGGTATTGAAGTGCATTAATAGAATAACTAAGCAAGGGAAATTGGCACATAACGTGCATACTAGCGCTCGAAGCACATTCTGGCACACAAAGCGCATACTGACACACGAAGTGCATCCTAGTACGTAAGCGCATAAATTTGTACAAAATCCAATCCAATTCAACCCGACTAGTAGGGTATTAACATTTAATTCATATTCCATATTCACAATTTGTCATCAATCTATCATGTAACTTAACATATTTAAACTCAATTTTATATCAATTATCATATATCAATTAATCACACAACTGTCTATTCTATTCAATTTACTCCCTATTTAGATATATATAATCTCAACATAACAATTCAACCAAAACATTTCATATTATTGCAATGGACTCATTCCAATGACTCATTAGTCCACAATCATATATACAAAATCAAATAATTCTATCTTGAATCATAAAAGCACGAACTAAAGTTTTGCGTGTCACTCGTTGAAGATTTTTGTTTTTCCTTTCACTCTTGGTTGCTCGGTATTGTTGATAGCTACGAATAATCTTAAAACATATCAAATTATCAAATTCCAGCCAAAATAGAATTAAATACTAAATTTTAAATATTTTACAATTTATTCAATTTAGTCCATAGAATTAAGACAAGCATAACTATCAAAGTAGGGCTTCAGATTAAAATCTGATTTTACCAAAACTTATTAGGGACCCTCTATTTATATCCTTACCAACAATTCATGTCAGTTTTGCATTATTTTCAATTTGGTCCATAATGTACAAAACTAACAATTAAGCTTTACAATTTAGTCTTTTTCGTATATTAAGCTTAATTTCTAACAATTTAACACCTAAATTATTCAATTCTTAGCCATGAAAACTTTCCAAAAATTTAATAGTTTCACAAAGTGGTACATGGGTTAGCTAAATCAAGCTTTCATGATTCAATTTCCCTAAAAATTAAAGAAAAATTACTATTAAAATTAATGAAATTCTTCTCTCCTTCCACTAATTTCATATATATATACACTTAGTTAAAAGTTAATTAGTTTAAATAATCATGTTTTAGTTAATTTAAACTTTAATTATGTAACAGCCCATTTTCAATAGTGTCAGAAATAATGGTTTCGAGACCACAATTCCAATGAGTGAGTTAATATTTAATGCTTATTTAATGTTTATACAATTATTTTAAGATCGTATTAAATTTTTGTTAAGAAATTGTAATGTTTAACTAGTTAATTAAGTAAAAAGGGCTAAACTGAAAATGGAGCAAAAGTTGAATTCTATTAGATAAAAGAGTTAAATAGCTATGAAAATTTTAAACTAGTGGACATAGATAGGAATTAAAACATATTTTAAGATAGTGGATTGTGATGAGAAGGTTTTTGTGTGATTTGAATAGTTTTTAAAGGTTAATTGTGTAATTTAATAATTAAATTATAGGTTTAATAAAAAAAAGATAAAAGAAAATTTAGATTATTTTCTTCATTGCCTGATCAAAATCAAACACACCATTAGAGAAGGAAACAAGTTTCGGCTAGCTTTGGTTTCATTGCATGGTATGTAAAATTGTCCTGTTTTTAATTATTTATATGTTTTTGAGCTTGTTTTAACTTAATCTACTTGGTTCGGGGGTTAATTTGCAAAATAAGTTAAGTTTGGGGGACTTGCTTGGATTGAGTTTGAATGTTTTTTTGATGTAAATTGGTAGATTAATAAACTTGGTTGTTAAATAAATTTATTTTGTTAAGAGATTTTTAGTGATTTTAATATTAAGTATTAAATTGTTGGAGGTGTGAATCCATTGGTGTTAATGTGAAAATTTTGGTATAAAAATGGGCTGCATAAAATCCCTAGTATAGTATGATTTTGGTTTAAAAATGGTGAAATTGTAAGTTAAGGGTTTAGGGATTAAATTGTTTAAAAGTTAAAATATTAGGAATAAAATTTTAATTAATGGTAAAATGAGTTATAAGCTGGAATTAGTTGTTTTAAGCTATTTGAAATATTTAATTGAATGAAATTCATATTTAGATCAAAGCACAAATCAACCGGATTTAGATTGAGGAAAAGGCTAAAGTGGTGGAGTAGTCATTGGCCTTGTTTTTTTTATTTTTTTTATTTTTATTTTCTGCAATTGCTTTGTCGAGGTAAGTTCGTGTTTCATTTTAAAATGTTGCAATTGAATTGATAATATTATTTAATAATTTTATTTTTATATATGTAATTATACTTTAATAGATGAGATTACTATAAATTATGGAAAGGAAAGGATCGAGACCAAAATACCCCACGGTATTACACTTGAAAAGGAAAAGACCATGGTTGAAAGACACCATGGCACCATATCGGTAATTTCGAATTCTTGAAAAGGTTGAAAAGGATATATCTGAAACAAATATCTAATGAAAAGGTTGAAAAGGATATATCCGAAATGGATATCTATCGAAAAGGTTGTTACCCTAAAGGGTTAACAAATGAAAAGGATGTGTTGAAAAGGAATTATGGTATGAATCATTTTAATAGAGGTTTATATGTGATTTTGAATTAGTTATGTATTTAGTTTCTAACTTGTGATATGTTGTGTATAGGAATAATTATGCATATAGGGACTTTAATGCTTGATAAGTTAATCATGAATTAAATACTTGGTAAGTTTGAGTTCTCTTAGACGAACTTACTAAGCATTGTTTGCTTATGTATTTGTTTTTTTTTCTTTTTTTGTAGGTCATCGAAAGCTCGATTGGTTGGAACATTTTGGAGTCTTATCACACTATCTAAAAATCATTTTGGTAGTTTTTAGTTATTTTGAGCTATGGTTACAAATGGCATATATAGGGTTAATGTCATTTATACTTTTGTGTATTTTGGTTACTTTTGTAAGTGGTTGTATGCACATATGGTGTAGTTGTCTTGTTTATACATTAAAAGCTTTATGAAAATGAGCATGTTGGTATGCTTATTATGAATGGTGAAATGGATTGATAATGGTTGACATTAAGTAGCTATTTTACCTAAATTTGGTGATTGAAAAGTGGCATTATAGCTTTGTTCTTAATGGAATTTGTTTTGGTATGAAATGAGATGCCTTTGAATGGCATATTGGTTAGAAGATTTAAGTTAATTGAGTTGGCATGTTATGAATGCTTGAAGTGTGTTAAGGGCCTTTGAGTTTGTGTGCAAATGTTTAGCTTGTTGGGCAAGATTTGGTCTTAAAATGGCTTGTTTTAAGGGTTAACTATGGAGTACACTGTAACGAACCAAATTTTAAAGTCATCGAAAAATTGAATTTTCGGGTCATAATTTTCATAAAATGAATTCGTAAATATTTATTATAAATATTTACGAAGCTAGTAGTGTAGTTAATTAGACTTTGGTTAAGATGAATTAGCTTGAATTAAGGCTAATTTAGTGAAAGGACTAGATTGAATATAGTGTAAAAGTTTAATTGTAGAATAGAGAAAATTCAAGGGATTAAATTAGCAAATAAGCCTTAAGTGACAAGTGTGTGGTAAGTATAAATACATGTATATTATTTTAATTGATACAAATGTATGAATATATATGTATTTACTTAATATTTAAGAGATAATAATTATAATTAAAATATAATAATAATGATATAATATAATAGTTATAATAAATAAAAGAAATAAAAACATAAAGAAAAAGGAAAAAGAAGGGCACAAACAGAACAAGGAAAGAAAGAAAGAAAAAGGGAAAGAAAAAGAAAGGAAAAATAGGGTTTTAAGGTTCAAGCTTTAAGTGGTAAGTCAATTTAATCCCTTTTCTTGTAATTTTGGTGTCTATGGAATCCTAGGAAGAAATACTATTTGAGTTATGTTGAAATTTAGAAATTTAATAAATTTTTAGATGTTGATTAAGTTGAATGAATAGAAGAATTATTGGTTTAATTGATAGAAATTTAAGTTAGAAGTGGGAGAAGGATTAAATTGTAAAGATAGATATAAGTTTTGTTATAGTAGGGATTAAATTGTTTAAATTGTAGAATTGATGTTTTATATTGAATATTAAGAGTTGAGACTTGTTTAAAGTAGGTATAAAATGAAATTTATAAGGTTATTTGAAGAAAAAGAATGGTTATGGTGGTAGGACCTAATTGGAAATATAGTAAAAGTTACATGGAAATTAAAGAGTGTGTTATTAAATAACATATATTGATAATTTTAAATGTTAAATTTTACGTAGTCAACGTAGCACTTGAAACGTCATCGAAAAAGGGAAAGGAGAAAGTGAACGAGGATATCGAGTAAACTCGAGAATTTCGGTTTGTATTTTTATAAACTATGCTTAATGATTTAATACAATGTAATTGTTATTTTAATAGTTAGAATGTATAATGAATGATATGATGGAAACTATTACTACTTCTGTATTGAAATGAAACAATTTGAATACCTTATTAACAGTGTCGGGCTAGTCGGATACAATTGGTATGCCATAGGATTGGAAGTGTTCAGGGATATTCCGACTGTGTGTCGATGAGATACTATATGTGTCAACTACTGTGACTGTTCCAAATTCGTTTCGAAAAGGTACTTCGTACCTGACTATGACTGTTACTGTTACTGTTATTGTTACCCTACGGTGTATTCCAGTTTCGGCCAATGAAACACTGTATATTATCCCTGGTGTGTAGTTTGGATCCTGTATTCGTTTAGGTCCCAGTTATGTTAATGGGGGTAGATGAAAGTACTGAAGACTGTTTACTATTGATTATGTGACTGTGACTGGTAAACAAGGTTGAAAGATATCGAGTAATAAGAAATATATAAATATATATATGAATTGCTTAACTACATGAAAGAGTTATGAAATGAATGTATAAGGCTTTAGGTTACAATATAAATACATGGTTTATTATTGTTTTAAGTATTAGTTTATAGAAATACCACTGAGTGTATACTCAACGTACGGTATGTTTCCTTGCGCAGGACTAGGTACGAAAGAAAGCTAAGGACTCAGCATCCAAGCCAATCCCAGACTCAAAGTGGTGAATACTTTTCTTTTGGTAAAATGGCATGTATCTAGGTTGTTAAGGTGTTATTTTGTACATGATAGTGGATAAACATGAAAGTTGTTGAAGCATGGTATGAAATATGCATATTTTGGAAGTTAAACTTACATGAGTTTGACTAGTATGATAATGTAATATAATTTTGATATGAATTGTGGTACATAATTCTTAAGAGGTATTGAAGTGAATGAATGAATATTTGCTAAGTTTGAATGGCATAATGAATGATATTTGATTTAAGAACTATTAGTAAATGTTTGGGTGTGAATTAGTTGTGTTTAGCATGTGAAAATAGCTTAAAAATGGTCAAAAATCATGTTTTCACACGGCCAAGTCACATGGACGTGTGTTCAGGCCGTGTGGCTCTCTATTTATGTCACATGGGCTGTTCCCACAGCCGTATGTGCAAGTCAGATCTGCCCACGGCCTGGCCCCACGGCCATTGGAACTCCACGGGCTGGCCACATGGCCATGTCCCAGGCCACACGGACGTGTGCCCCTATCTTCAAGAAAAAAGTTTTAAAGTTTCCAGTTTAGTCCTGAACCACTTCTAAAACTTGTATTGGGCCCTATAGGCCCATATTAGGGACTTTATGATGAAATTTGAAAAGAATTGATCTGAAATGTAAAATTTATGGTTCGGTTTTGTATAAATGCTGGTGTATATGTCCAGTAATGCCTCGTAACCCTATTCTGGTGATGGTTTAGGGTTAGGGATGTTATATTTAGTGGTATCAGAGCTACTCAAGTTTAATCGATTCTAGGACTAAATCAAGCTCGAAATTGAGTCTAGAGATACATGTCATTATTATGTTAACTTTGAGTAAGGATTGGATGCTGATTTATATATACTAATAAATTAATTCTATTTCATAGTGAGTAAAAGATGTCTAAAGAAAGTATCAAGGGTACCGATCAAGAAATATACAGTAGAGATGAATCACGTGATGTAAATTAATCTGAATCTGCAACCTTAAGTGTAAACCTGGTAGGTAACCAACCACCGAATACTGGAAGGGATAGTATAGAAATATTTAGAATTATTGCCGAAGCTCTTCAAAGAGCGGTAGGAAGTATGCCTGCTACTATTTCTACCCCTGCTACCCGACGAGCTCCTATAAAGGAACTGCGAAAGTATGGAGCTACAAAATTTCTAGGATCAAAGGGAACTGATTCAACAATAGCTGAAAATTGGCTAGAGACTATCAAGAGAATTTTGAAGCAATTAAAATGCACACCACAGGAAAGTTTAGTATGTGTTTTTTCTCTGTTACAAGAAGAGGCTTACATATGTTGGGAATCAGTGATTCAGAATATACTAGAAGAACAGGTAAACTGAGAATTCTTTCAACGGGAATTTTAGAAGAAGTATTTGGGAGAGACATATATAGAAGACCGGAAACGAGAGTTTTTGATACTGAAATAGAGAGATATGTCCTTAGTGGATTATGAACGAGAATTTCTTAGACTGAACAGATATGCAATAGAATTTGTACCGACTGAAGCTGACAGATGCAAGCGATTTCTAGGAGGACTGCGAGATGGATTCCAATTGCAATTAATGCCTCTACGGATTACAGAGTTTGCAGATTTAGTAGAAAGAGCTAAAATGATTGAGCAAGTACTAGGGAAGAGTAAAAAGTCTAAAACTGTCCGTTCAGCTGGAAAACGTCCTGGAACTGCTAGTTCAAGTCTGCAATTCAAACGATCAAGGGAATCTCGTAGTAGTGGAAGATTCAATCCAAGATCAGAAAGAGGAGACAGAAGCCGAAAGAGACAAACTACTATATCTACTAGCAGTATTAGAAGCCCAGCTTAGAATGTTGAAATTCTAGAATGTGAATATTATGGAAACAAACATAGGGAAGAATGTAGAAAGTTAACTGGGGGTTGTTTCCGTTGTAGATCCATTGATCATTTTGTAAAGGACTGTCCGAAGATCGGTAAGGCAGCACCAACGGTATCACAAAAATATGAATCTGTTTCCAGAGGTCGAGGTTCAGGCCGAAGTGGTTCAGTTGCAATAGGTGGAATTAGAAAAGCTAGTGAAAATGCTACACAGCAATCTGAAGTAAGAGCTCCGGCCCGAGCATATGTTGTAAGAACTTGAGACGTGGGGGATGCTCATGATGTAGTGACAGGTGTATTCTTATTACATTTAGACTCTGTTTATGTTTTAATAGATCCAGGATTGTCACATTCATATGCTAATACAAAACTAGTTGAGACGGGAAATTTAAAACTTGAATTGTCTAAAGCAACGATAGAAGTGTCTAGTCCATTGGGGCAAACTATGTTAGTGAATCAGATATGTCGAAGATGTCTATTAATGATTCAGGATAATATTTTTTCTATTGATTTGTTTATTATGCCATTTGTTGATTTTGATATTATACTTGGCATGGATTGGCTATCAGAACATGGAGTAATTTTGGATTGCTATAAAAATAAATCTACTGTTCAAAATGAAAGTGGTGATCAGATTGAAGTAAATGATATTCGGACTAGTGGGACTGTTCGTGTTATTTCAACAATTAAAGCTAGTAAGCTTCTTCATCAAGGATGTGCTACTTTCTTAGCATATGTTATTAATTCCGATTCAATTGAGAGCCAATGCAGTAAAATCTAAACTGTATGTGAATTTCCTGATGTGTTTCCTGAAGAATTGTCTAGATTACCTCCTGATCAAGAAGTTGAATTTGTGATTGAAGTATACCCAGGTACAGATCCAGTGTCAATACCACTATATCGAATGTCACCTACTGAGTTGAAGGAATTGAAGATACAACTGCAAGACTTATTAGACCGGGGGTTTATATGAACTAGTACATCACCGTCAGGAGCTCCAGTGTTATTCGTTAAAAAGAATGATGGTTCGATGCAGTTGTGTATTGATTATCGACAGTTGAATAAGGCGATTATCAAGAAAAAATACCCGTTTCCTCATATTGATGATTTATTTAATTAATTAAAAGAAGCTTCTGTGTTTTCAAAAAATTGATTTAAGGTCGGGATATTATCAGTTGAAGGTAAAGGAGAGTGATGTACCAAAGACAACATTTCGTACACGGTATGGGCATTATGAATTTTTGGTGATGCCATTTGGGTTAACAAATGCTCCAGCTACTTTTATGGATCTTATGAATCAGATTTTTCAACCGTATTTGGATCAGTTTGTAGTAGTTTTTATTGATGATATTTTAGTATATTCGAAGTCTGAAACTGAACATAAGCAGCATCTTCAAATTGTTTTGCAAATATTGCGAGAAAAACAATTATATGGGAAATTGAGTAAGTGTGAGTTTTGGTTAACGGAGGTTGTATTCCTTGGTCATGTAGTATCAGCAGATGGGATAAAAGTAGATCCAAAGAAGATTGAAGCCATACTTCAGTGGAAAGTTCCTAGAAATGTGTCAAAGGTACGTAGTTTTCTTGGGTTGGCCAGATATTATCGAAGGTTTGTGAATGAATTTTCAAAAATAGCTTTACCGATGACAAATTTACTGCAAAAGAATGTTCCGCTTGTTTGGAGTGAGCAGTGTTAGAAAAGTTTTGAAATGTTGAGGCAAATGTTGACAGAGGCACCAGTATTGACTTTACCAAAGTCGGGAAAAGATTTTTTTTGTGTACAGCGATGCTTCCTTAAATGGTTTCGGGTGTGTACTGGTGCAAAATGGAAAAGTAATTGCTTATGTTTCGCGAAAATTGAAACCCCATGAACGCAATTATCTGACACATGATTTAGAATTAGCAGCAGTGATATTTTCCTTGAAGATTCGGAGACATTACTTATACGATGAAAAGTGTTATATTTATACTGATCATAAAAGTCTCTAGTATCTTCTGTCACAGAAAGAATTGAATTTGAGACAGCGTCGGTGGATAGAATTTCTAAAAGATTATGATTGTGTTATTGACTATCATCCGAGTAAAGCTAATGTGGTAGCTGACGCATTGAGTAGAAAAGCTGCAACTGAATTAAGAGCAATGTTTGCACGACTCAGTATTATTGATGATGGAAGTTTTTTAACTGAATTGAGAGTAAAACCGGTAATTTTTGATCAAATCAGAACAGCACAGTTAGAAGATGAAAAGCTAATGAAAAAGAAAGAGATGGTGCAGAATGATATGATAGAAAATTTTAGCATTGATGAGCATGATTGTTTGAGATATCAGAATCGACTTTGTATTCCAACTACTTCAGAGTTGAAAGAGTTAATACTTCGAGAAGCACATGACAATTCTTTTATATTACATCTCGGAAGAACGAATATGTACCATGATTTACGGAAACTGTATTGGTGGCCAGATATGAAAATAGATATAGTGGAATATGTGGTTAAATGTTTAACATGTCAGCAAGTTAAAGCTAAACATCAGGTTCCGACTGGATTACTTCAGCCTATTAATATTCCTGAATAGAAATGGGACTACATCACGATGGACTTTATAATCGGGTTACCACCGTCAGCAAGTAAGAAAAATGTTATTTGGGTGATTGTTGATCGGCTCAAAAAGTCAGCTCATTTTATAGAAGTCAGAACAGATTGGCCACTTCAAAAGTTGGCAGAAACTTATATCCGGGAAATTGTAAGACTACATGGTATTCCTGTATCAATAATTTCTGACCAGGATCCACGGTTTACATCAAGTTTCTGGAAACAGTTGCATGAGTCTCTCGGTATTCGACTTCATTTTAGTACAGCTTTTCATCCACAGACTAATGGACAGTCAGAACGAGTTATTCAGATTTTAGAAGACATGATCCGAGCTTGTATCATTGATTTTGAATCAAGTTGGGAACTTTATTTACCATTGGCTGAGTTTGTATATAACAATAGTTATCAATCAAGTATTCAAATGGCATCGTATGAAGCTTTGTATGGTCAGAGATGTCGATCAATAATGTGTTGGACGGAACTGAATAAAAGAAAAGTGGTTGGTCCAGAGTTAATTCAAGAAAAGGAAAACACTGTTAGAAAGATTCGAGAACGATTGAAAGCAGCCTTCGATAGGTAGAAATCGTACGCAGAATTGAAACGACGGGACATTAAATACTCAGTTAGAGACAAAGTATTTCTTAAAGTCTCTCCTTAGAAAAAAATTTTGAAATTCAGTCGGAAGGGTAAATTGAGTCCACGATACATTGGACCGTATGAGATTATAGAAAGAATTTGACCGGTGGCATATCGTTTAGCTCTACCTCCTGAATTACAGAAGATTCGTGATGTTTTCCATGTTTTTATGTTAAGAAGATACCAATCAGATCCATCTCATGTGATTTTAACTGAAGATATAGAGATTCGACCTGATTTGTCATATGAAGAAGAACCGATTAAGATACTAGCACGTGAAATAAAGGAATTATGTAATAAACAAGTTCCTTTAGTAAAATTATTGTGGAGAAGTCATAATATTGAAGAAGCAACATGGGAATCAGAGGATACAATGAGATCACAGTACCTCCATCTCTTTTCAGGTAAATTTCGAGGACGAAATTTATTAAGGGGGAGAAATGTAACGACCCAAATATTAAGGTCATTGGAAAATTAAAGTTTCAAGTCATAATTTCCGTAAAATGAATTCGCAAATATTTATTAGAAATATTTACGAAGCTAGTAGTGTATTTAATTAGACTTTGGTTTAGTGAGTTAGCTTGAATTAATGCTAATTTAGTGAAAGGACTAGATTGAATATAGTGTAAAAGTTTAATTGTAGAATAGAGAAAATTTAAGGGATTAAATTAGCAAATAAGCCTTAAGTGACAAGTGTTTGGTAAGTATAAATACATGTGCATTATTTTAATTGGTACAAATGTATGGATATATATGTATTTACTTAATATTTAAGAAATAATAATTATAATTAAAATATAATAATAATGATATAATATAATAGTTATAATAAATAAAAGAAATAAAAACATAAAGAAAAAGGAAAAAGAAGGGCACGAACAGAATAGGGAAAGAAAGAAAGAAAAAACGAAAGAAAAAGAAAGGAAAAATAGGGTTTTAAGGTTCAAGCTTTAAGTGGTAAGTCAATTTAATCCATTTTCTTGTAATTTTGGTGTCTATGGAATCCTAGGAAGAAATACTATATGAGTTATGTTGAAATTTAGAAAGTTATTAAATTTTTAGATATTAATTAAGTTGAATGAATGGAAGAATTATTTATTTAATTGATAGAAATTCAAGTTAGAAGTGGGAGAAGGATTAAATTGTAAAGATAGATATAAGTTTTGTTATAGTAGGGATTAAATTGTTTAAATTGTAGAATTGATGTTTTATATTGAATATTAAGAGTTGGGACTGGTTTAAAGTAGGTATAAAATGAAATTTATAAGGTTATTTAAAGAAAAAAGAATGGTTATGGTGGTAGGACCTAATTGGAAATATAGTAAAAGTTATATGGAAATTAAAGAGTGTGTTATTAAATAACATATATTGATAATTTTAAATGTTAAATTTTATGTAGTCAACGTAGCACAGGAAACGTCATCGAAAAAGGGGAAGGAGAAAGTGAACGAGGATATCGAGTAAACTCGAGAATTTCGGTTTGTATTTCTATAAACTATGCTTAATGATTTAATACAATGTAATTGTTATTTTAATATTTAGAATGTATAATGAATGATATGATGGAAACTGTTACTAATTCTGTATTGAAATGAAACAATTTGAATACCCTATTAACAATGTCGGGCTAGTCGGATACAATTGGTATGCCATAGGATTGGAAGTGTTCAGGGATATTCCGACTGTGTGTCGATGAGATACTATATGTGTCAACTACTGTGACTGTTCCAAATTCGTTTCGAAAAGGTACTTCGTACCTGACTATGACTGTTACTGTTACTGTTATTGTTACCCTACGGTGTATTCCAGTTTCGGCCAATGAAACACTGTATATTATCCCTGGTGTGTAGTTTGGATCCTGTATTCGTTTAGGTCCCAGTTATGTTAATGGGGGTAGATGAAAGTACTGAAGACTGTTTACTATTGATTATGTGACTGTGACTGGTAAACAAGGTTGAAAGATATCGAGTAATAAGAAATATATAAATATATATATGAATTGCTTAACTACATGAAAGAGTTATGAAATGAATGTATAAGGCTTTAGGTTACAATATAAATACATGGTTTATTATTGTTTTAAGTATTAGTTTATAGAAATACCACTGAGTGT
The DNA here is from genome assembly GCF_007990345.1 of Gossypium hirsutum. Taxonomy (NCBI): domain Eukaryota; kingdom Viridiplantae; phylum Streptophyta; class Magnoliopsida; order Malvales; family Malvaceae; genus Gossypium; species Gossypium hirsutum. The sequence continues at coordinate 108,129,716 of NC_053434.1, forward strand.
ATACTCAACGTACGATATGTTTCCTTGCGCAGGACTAGGTACGAAAGAAAGCTAAGGACTTAGCATCCAAGCCAATCCCAAACTCAAAGTGGTGAATACTTTTCTTTTGGTAAAATGGCATGTATCTAGGTTGTTAAGGTGTTATTTTGTACATGATAGTGGATAACCATGAAAGTTGTTGAAGCATGGCATGAAATATGCATATTTTGGAAGTTAAACTTACATGAGTTTGACTAGTATGAAATGTAGTATAATTTTGATATGAATTGTGGTACATAATTCTTAAGAGGTATTGAAGTGAATGAATGAATATTTGCTAAGTTTGAATGGCATAATGAATGATATTTGATTTAAGAACTATTAGTAAATGTTTGGGTGTGAATTAGTTGTGTTTAGCATGTGAAAATAGCTTAAAAATGGTCAAAAATCATGTTTTCACATGGCCAAGACACATGGGCGTGTGGCTCTCTGTTTATGTCACACGGGTTGTTCCCACGGCCGTGTGTGCAAGTTAGATTTACCCACGGCCTAGCGCCACGGCCACGGGAACCCTACAGTCCCAGGCCACACGGGCGTGTGCCCCTATCTTTAAGGAAAAAGTTCCAAAGTTGCCAGTTTAGTCCCGAACCACTTCTAAAACATGTATTGGGCCCCGTAGGCCCATATTAGGGACTTTATGATGAAATTTGAAAAGAATTAATCTAGAATGTAAAATTTATGGTTCGATTTTGTATAAATGCTAATTTATATGTTCAGTAATGCCTCGTAACCCTATTCTGGTGACGATTTGGGGTTCAAAGGTGTTACACACACGGTTTGAAACACGGGCTGTCACAAGACCATGTGACACACATGGTGTAATTGGCCAAATTTCAGTTATGTTAGAAATAGTGGTTCGAGACCACCAAATTCGAAAAATGAACTCGTAAATTATATTATTCAATATTTATGAGCCAAATGTAGCTTTTAAAAGATTTTTGAAATAGTAAATTGTGTTTTATAAAGATTTATTTGGTTAAGAAATTGAGAAAAAAAGTATTGAGATCTCGGTGTTATAAACCGAGCCATAAATATTTTTATAAATATTTACGGAGTGTCAATAAGGTAGTTTTAAAATTTCGTTAGAAAATTTTGACGTTTGGGTGATTAATTAAATAAAAAAGACTAAATTGAAAAAGGTGTAAAAGTTGCTAGAAGGATTAAATAGCTCAATTGTCAAATGAGGAAGGACCTAAAGTGAAATAATTCCAAAGGAGATATTTTGGGTAGCAATAGCTGAGAAAAATCAGGAAATGGGTGAAATAAGGGCAAAATTAGAAAATTGCCAAAATTAGCTAAATAAAAATGGGACCAAATTGGAATATCTAGAATTCTTTTCATTTTCTCTTCATTTTCATCAGCTGAAAAATAGCCATGGAATAGGGTTCAAGCTGGTTTTCATACTCTAGCTTCATGTAAGTTTAATTCTTGCTTTCTCCTTGAAATTTCTAAAATTTTGGACTTTTACAATTGAGTCCAATTTACTATGTCATTAGTTTTTGATTCCATGGCTAATTTTTAAAGTTGCTATGGATGAGTGCTTCAAGCATATGATGAATAAATATAGAATTGAAGCTTTAATTTTGATATATGATGATTTTATCAAGTAAAATTGATGGAAATTGATTTTAGGACCTAATTATGAAAGAGTTTGAAATTAAGGTCTAGTGCTAAAGTTCTGATTTTCAGGGGTTATGAAGTAGTTTAAAATGATAGACTAAAGTATTAATTGAGAAAAATTAGCTCAATTGAGGGGTTAATTGAGCAAAGATTGAATTGTATGAATTGTGAAATTTGGGGTAAAATGGAAATCAACGTTTTGCATTAAAATTGTTTTGGACAGCAGCAGTAGTCTAACTTTGAAAAATCACCAAAAATTGTAAAAATCAAATGAGAGAATGAATAAAGTATGAAATTAAATCTTATTTAGTCAAGTTTCTTATAGAAGAAATGATGTAAGCAATGGAGTTGTAAGTCATGAGATATAATAAATTTTGCGAGACAAGGTCAGAATGATTTTGGATTCCCCTGTTCTAATTTTGGAAAATTATAAAAAATTGAAAAAAATAGTTAGGGGCTTAAATTTATTTTTTGAATCCTGAATGAGTATATTTTCAATAGAAACAAACAGGAACATTATTCGAATCCCGAACGAGGAGGTAATTAATTTTTAGTGAAGAAGGGTCAGAACTGTTAGACAGCAGAACAGGGGTGACTTTAAAGAATAAACTGAACTTATTGGCTAAACTAAAAATTCTAAAAATTTTATGATAAGAAGATATGTAAGTCTAGTTTCAGGGAAAATTAGAGGATCTTAATTTGGAGCTCCATAACGCAAGTTAAAAATAATTTAGTGGCTATAATACGGATGGACAGCTTTGGAATATAAATATAAGTAAATAGTGAAATTATAGATAATGTTACTTATAAGCGTATTATATACATTAAGGATGTGGAATGGAGACGAGGAGGAGGAAAATCTGTGAGTGATTTATGCATAAATTGATCACATGTTCGATTATATTTGGCATGTTAAACTTTGTTAAAATGAAAAATGTTATAAATTCATGTTTGAATTAAATGTTATATATGTTAAAGATTAATTTGAATATTTGATATTGCCTAATAAATGAATATCCGATATTGCTTAGTAAATGTCAAGCCAAATATAAAAAAAATGTTATAAGTGGAACATGTGTGAAAGAATGTGGTAAGTATTTTCATGGTTATTATTGAGCTCATTCACATGAAACTGTCATTTGAAATTGTGATAGACAAGAAGAAATAGTGAATGGCATGCTTATGTATGGTTATATGTATTTATCTGAAACACAAGAAAATGATGGTTATATATTTGATATACAGAGACATGAGACTATGATATATGAACATGGAATATATTTTATAAATATGTTCGTTCATAATTATAGAATTATGCAACTCAAGTCAACAATTTGTATAAAGATAGTATTTCAAATGATTTGATGAGTAAAGCTCCAATATGAGATAGTCTGAAATCAAGACAAATTGTTATGAAAGCATATTTAAAATACATAGGTATGATTGTTATAAGTTATGTGAATAAATGATGTGTAAAAGTATATGCATATGAGAAATTTAATGAAAGTTGAGCCCATACATGTTTCTTGATATTTATATGAATTATATGACTAACAATGTGATAAGAATAGGTATTAGGGCTAATGATGAATTTGAATAATTATGCTTTGCATAATTATGTTGAATATAGAGAAGCGATAAGTTAATTACCATGTTATACGAATTTATTAAATATTACATGTTTACTTTGTTTTAATTTTTTCCCTAATTAATAATGATTCGATAAGCTCCGGTAATGCTTCGTACCCTATTCCGATGATGGATACGAGTAGTGGGTGTTACACATGGCCTAGATAAATGACCGTGTGTCATTTTTTATTCTAGGTGTAGGGTTCACACGGTCTAGTACATGGTTTGAGACAAGGCTGTGTGTACCAAGTCAGTGAGTTACACAGTCTGGCACATGACCTGCGACATAGCCGTGTGGCCCTATTTCAAATTTACACATGGGCAGACATACGGACTGGGAAATGACCGTGTGGCCCTACTTCAAATGTCAACACAGTCTGGGCTATGTCACACAATTGTGTGACCCATGTTTCCAAAATTTTTAACTTTTTTTTTCAAATTTTCTGATTTGTTTTAAATTAGTGTCGAACTATTTCTAGGGCCTCGAAGGCTTGATTTAAGGCCCAAATGAGTATGATTGCTAGGTTTCTAATGAGTTTTTTGGTAATTAATAGTAAACGGCATTATTGATCTATTTTGAAGTTAATTGTTTTGATTTGTTCGGTAATGCTCCTTAACTCTAATTTGGCAACGGAGACGGGTTAGGGTTGGTACAAATTACTTGAACTAATTAAAATGCATCTTGTTGTCTACTAACATATATATATTTAAAATATGTATATTTGCTAGTTTAGTCATTTGGTTAATTGCTATTGAGGTCATCAAGCCTTAAGCTAATTAAAATCTATAGCGATTAGACTTTTACAATTTAGTCCCTGAGTCATAATTACTCACAATTTTAGTTAATTCACTTAACCAAATTTCAATTGGTCAATACTTTAACTTTGTAAATATCTTTAATATATACAGACTCGGTTTACGAAAACGGGGTCTCGAAACCTTTTTTTTTGACACCACTAGAAGCTAGGTCATTACAACAACAACCAACTCCAAGTTTGAAATTAAAATATGCACAAAGTGAATGTATAAAAAAAATGAAACACTGCAACTGTTTAGAAAGAGCAACAACCAACAACCAATTTAGTAGCATATTTGTTGATATCATCTTTTCTTTGTACTAGTTCATAATCTTGTTGTTTTTTCAAACAAGTCTCCTTTAAGAGATATAACCATGCTCGACTATACACTCTCTTTATCAATATGCTTATGTCACGGGGCTAGAACTTTAGTCTCACAATCCGTGCGACCTTAGGTGATTCCTTCGATTCGAATATGCCTAAGTCAACCTAACTCCCACAAAGTGAGGATTCTTGTAGAATTCCTCTAAGACACTAATTTATATAGCGGAAGCAACTTTAGCCAAAAAAAGGCTCAAAGAATAGAATAGCCATAGAAAATATTGCACGAAAGGTGTTTCAGTAAATGCTCTCAATTGTATTCTTTCTCAAAGAATACAAAAACAATGGATCCTTTACAATTAAGGGGGAGGCTCTCTATTTATAGTTGAGCTCCCCCAAAACTGAAGGTATAGATCGAATTACATTGACAGACGAGATGAAGCCTATCCCTACAATTAAATGATTTAGAGGATTTACATAATCAAATCATATCTAATCTTAAAAGATATTATTCTACGTAATCTTTTAAGATTAGTTTCCTTATTTACCAAGGTATTCTAACTTTCCATATATGTATCATTTGGCCACCCAAGCTTCAAATGGACAAGCTTCTCCAATAGTTCTTTGAATTGGGTCAGCTTTTGTGGGTCAAATGATCCCCATGTAACTGATAGACCTCCACATCATGCATTTTGTGATATAGTCATGGGCTTTGAACTGCGGCCCATGACATTTGTTCATCACATTGTCCATCAAGCATAAACACATTCTCCAAATTAATTTCAAAGGATATAGAGCATGACAAATAAATTGAACATAAAAAATTTAGTATCCAACAAAAACAAGAAGTTGTATAAAGAGATGATCAAATAAACAACAAATCAACATCTACTATTCACTACACCATGTCAACTCCTTTGACAAAACATAAACCAACAACTAGTAATATTACCTATATCAGTTCGATACAATTGTAGCCACTTTTCCTTAGCCCTACAACATCGACTATGAGAGACTCCTCATCTGAATTTTCCATTAGACTGGACTCAACACTAGGCTTCCTTTTTGCTACTTTCTTCACGCTCACCACATTCATCAAATTATTTTCATAAATTTACCACATCATGCAACACATAATTTTCAATATGGTATGCCTCCAAGATCTACTCTCAAGCCATTAAATGTAGCACCACATTTTTTGCCCAAGCCTACAAAACGTCGATCAACTTCATTAACGCAAACCAAACACTGGATTGTCTTCAAATAGCTCTTGAAGCCTACTCTGATACTAATTGAAAAATAATTAGTTTGTAGATATGATAAATCAACTTTGTTTAACGTTTATTGTAACAAGAATTAGAATGAAAACAATTAGTGAAAAAAATAAGAGCAGAAAAGAATCGACACAAATGATCTCTGTTAATGCAGTTAAGATTCTCCAATCTAACATCTATTGAGCTCAAAGAATGATTTTATTCACCAATTTTCTAGATCACCTATTGGCTTAAGCCCAATCTACCCTTACACAAAGAAGTAATTGTAACTCCAATTCCAACCCCAATTGTACAAATCACTCCTCCAAATACCTCACTTTACATAATTTCTCTCCATAACAAATCCCTATGCAAGAGTATGTCAGAGACACCCCACATGGCTGAAGATGAATATTGATCAACAGTCTATTTATAAGCTTTCCAACATGATCAACAACCAGTGTTTTGATAGGCTTGAAACACTCATTTAAAGGTTGATTTTATCCATTAATTATCTTCAGTATTTATCTCATAATAGCCTTCATAAACAAGTTCCCCAACAACTTGAAATACCCCTTAAATAAATCTAACATAGGATTTTATCCATTAATTATCTTCAGTATTTATCTCATAATAGCCTTCATAAACAAGTTCCCCAACAACTTGAAATACCCCTTAAATAAATCTAACATAGATTTTTAAAAAATAGCACTTGAAATACCCCTTAAATAAATCTAACATAGATTTTTAAAAAATAGCACTTCAATCATAGATTTTTAAAAAATAGCACTTCAATCACTAAGAGATAGAATTCTTTCATGATTATCAAAACACCTCAAGGTATTCGATTGTACTTAATATCCAAGTCAATTCATGTTTTTGTTTTATCAAATATGTCATATTGAAACGAACCAAAATCAGCTTAAACAAAACCTGAACAAGACCCAAAACGATGACCTAAGTAGATAAATAGGTTCATTATAACAAAACATGCAACGAGCAGGTCAAAAACTCTAACAAAAATGATGTTAGCTATTTGTAAAAATAAAAATAAAATTTTAATATATAAAATCAAAATTAATATATAATATTACGGGTCAAAGATTTATCAATAAATTTTGTAGATTTACTTGCATTTAATAAATTTTCGGGTCACCGGTGATGAATTTCAACATCGACACTACTCTTGACTTTTCTATTGTAATTGTTATAATTTCATTAAAAACAAAAAATCAGTTATACCATAATAAATGTGACATCATTTTTCCTTAATTAAGTTTTGAATCCTTTCAAGTTTGAACATTAGAGTGAATCCTTTCAGCATTGGCAGCACCACCCCCACGCCGTCCTTTTGAAAGACGTAAAGCTACTAAAGTGAGAAAACCATATAAATGCTTATCATTATAGCGGTTGAATATTTCAAAAAATAATGCTTTTTAATTACAATGATAATTTATTAAATTTTAATTTAATTGGTTTAGTACGTTTAAATTCATTATTCCTCTTCACATAAATATATAAAAAAAAAGAAAGTAAAATTCAATTAGTTTGCTATTGATAACGTTGACTGAAATTATGCATATAGCACACAACTTTGATTCTAAATATCACCTAGAGATTTACAAATTCAAACACACAATATCCCCCAAAAGGAAATGTTCCTTTCTTCTTCACCATCCCAACTGAAATCTGAAAAAATAAAATATTGGTGGATAAACTCAATTATTCACCAATAAGGAGTTGCAGTCTCAGATAAACAGAGAAGTTCCTCCAAATAATCTGTTCCTAAATTTTCCAACACCAGTCTATTTTCCTTCTCATCTTTCTTCATCATCTTCTTTTTGCCCGATCGTCTGGTTTTCATGGAGTACTTCTTTTTCATAGTCAAAACAGGCGAGCAGCCTTCTTCAAACCCATAGTTCATTTCTTGAAGTGATTCGTAGACTTTATCCATCGGGAAATTGAGTATGGCCATTGGACCTCGCATTGCCAACGCAGCTTGATCGTAGGCTAAAGCTGCAGACTCTTCTGTATCAAAGGTTCCAAGCCAAACTCTAACACCATTCCTCGTTGAGTCCCTTATCTCAGCTGCATATTTCCCCCATGGCCTCTTCCTAACTCCTCTGTAAGAAATCTCCTTTACCGTCTCCTCTTCGACAGGCTCGGAGTTGACTTCATCATCATCTCTGAAACTAGTGAGAGATGTGGTGTCAAAGGAGTGTGCTTCTGGGGCTTGATTCAAGACTCCCAAAAGAAGCATTTCTTGAGAATCATTTTCATTGAAAGGAAGAGCCTGGTTTCGCGCATAGCTGAATGAAGAGTGTGGTGAGAAATTTTCTTGAGAAATGTGGGAAGAAGATGATTCAGAGGAGAAATGGAGATTTGGGTATTGAAAAAAAGAAGAATCCATGTATGGAAATCAAAGCAGTATAATAAGTAATATCTGAACAATCTGTGTTTGGTCATAAGAAGGAACTGAAATGAAATTTGAAGGTTAAGGCTATTTATAGTGATGGAGGGAGGGGAGGGAAAGGGCTAACATCATTCAAATATGCTCAAAAGAGGGTAAAATTACATGAACAAATATTGAGTGTCAAACATATCATTATTTGGTCGTTAGTGGAAACCATCCATGGACGTTAATGCACGTGAGTCAAAGGAACTTTTGGTGGGGTGGGGTGGGGCATGGCATGGCGGCCTGGTCAACTTAAAAATTCGTTCTCACTTCATCACCTTCACGATTTCCCTTACCAGATTATATTTCATTTAATTACAACACTTAATAACAGTGATTACACCTTTACGTAGATTAGATGGATCAACATGAATTGATTCTTATATATATTTTCCTTTTTGTGTGGTGATTCATTGTTATATATATGTATATTTGGGATATGTTTAAGGTTAACCTTCTCCATTTTATGAATGATAGTAGATGAATAATTCAAACTTCTTTGTCCGTCTTCCATTGGAATTAAATTTGTGTTTGTATACATGCATAGAGGTCAATTGTTGCACTGATTGGCAGCCTTTGTTTTGGCATAGGATGTGATTTACAAGTTTAAGGTTGTGATATCCAACTCTAAAGTTAATATGTATTCTGCTATTAAAAATATAATATATTTTACTACCTCATTATCTCTTATTAATTTTGTAACATGACTTTTATCAATTTAATAATTTATATTTGAGGAATTGAGTTTTAACTCAATTAACATGTATATTGTTGCCAATGCAAGAGGATATAGGTTTGAGTGCACTGAAGCGCATTATCCTCCTATTTATGGGTTAGAGAGGGGCTATAGGTAATTTTAGATATTGTGTAAAAAAAATAGATATGATAGAATTAGCAAAATCAATACTATCATTATTCTACTCCAATAACTAAGTTGTAATTTTTTTTTAAATACAGACACCTGGTCATTATTTTTTTGTAAAATTTTTACATTTAGAAAGAATTTTTTGGTACAATAAGAAAGATAAAACCATAACTAGACTAGGCGAGGCAAGTCGTTCCAGAGTAGTCATCACGCAGCTTTTGAAGAATTTCATCCGGGGTTGCATGTAAATACACCTGTCCAGAGGTCTTAAAAATGCCATTGTTGCCAGTCTATCAGCTATTCGGTTACCCTCTCTAAATACATGTGTAACCCGAATCATCCAAGGATGTTGAAGTATATCTTTAATTGCTTGTATCACGACTGAGTAGTGATACTCAACTGACGCCACTTGAAGGTACTTTACTATGTTTTAGGTTAAAATATGCCATAAGTCCTTATAAATATATTTTTTAAAATTTTAGATTTCAGTCCATGTACTTTGATTTTAAGAAATTTAATCTCTTTACTTTACAAATTTTAAAATTCAAGCCCAACTATTGATACTATTAATTTTTTTTTTGGTTAAATTTATGTTAATTACAACATCGTTATTTTTAATTACATAGCTACCAAGCGAGTATTTTTTTTATATTTTAAAGTGTCATACGAACAAATTTAACAAAAAAATTGTGTTAACTGTTAAATCTGAATACTGAAATCTAATGAGTAGAGAGACTAGAATCCTAAAAATAAAAGGATACGGACTAAATTCTAAAACTTTGAAACGTACAGAAATTTATGACATATTTTACCTATATTTTAAAAGGAAAAGTATTTTTTTGAGAAATAGAAATTCCATTAATACTCAAAATTAGGAGTGAAGATAAAAAATTTTCTTGAGTTGACGAAATTAAGTTGTATATTGTTATGAGAGCTAAAATATAAGTTTACAACTTCAATAGTTTATATTTTTATAAAATTTAAAAGATTAAATTAAAATTTATTATTTTGAGGAGGACACTAAATTAAAATATTGTAAAAAATTAAAGATGAAAGTGAATGTTTGATTTTTAGGGGGGGGGGGTAAGACCCCTGACTTCACCCTTGCTCAAAACAGTATTATAGCCTATAAGTTAATAACGTAACAAATTAGAATAGTACAACTTATTAAACAAAAATAAAATGTAGTTGATAAAAAAAAACCAAAATGGAAATGATATTTAAAGTCCCTACTTTTCATTGTTCTAACAGTTGTATGTTATATACATTGTAAAATTTTTTGTAAAGTATAAAGATATATGAATTGCCAATGACATCATTCTCGCTAATAATCAACTCTAGTTAATTGTCAAGAGAAAATAAGAAAAGGTAATTGTGGAAAAGATTCAAATGGTAAATTTAGGTTTGTTTTCTAGTCGGTACTCTATATAACCATACCTTTTAACCTCAACTTGATGACTTTCCACTCCTTTTAAAATTTTGTTGATTAATACATATTTTTTATACTTATAATGATTGATAATGGGAAACATGTTCACCAAAAAGGATGATATAAAAAAATCACCACCAATCAGATTTCCCTTCTAGAAATATACATTTCTACTTTAATTTATACTGCTGACTTAAGGCTTTAATCTCATTTCTATGCTATTATGTTCTTGATATATTATTTTATTTTATACCCAAATTTTATTACTCTTTCTCTACTTTTAACTTCTATTTTTATCTACTTTATTTTTTTTTATTTTTTTTAGAGTTCAAAACTCGTTATTAACCAAAAGTTGTTATTGTAAATGTCCAAATTATCGGGCCCAATACTTAAATAGAAACCCAAACAAATCAAAACCCATTTCCTAACCCCAAACCTAAATAAACCTAATCCCAAAACCCAATTACAAACCAACCCAAATAACCCAGGCCCAACTAAGCCTAAAACCCTAAATGCACCAAACAAAAATTTCAAACCCTAGGTGCGCCGCACCTAGGGCCTTCTGTTCGTCTGCCACCTCCTGCCTGTTACAGCACCGCCCCACTGTCGTCCAAGTTGCGCCCCTGCAAGCATTAAATGAGAGTTGACATAAAGCAGAAATCAAAGCATGTAATGGCTATTTAAAGCCAAATCAAAAAACCATTTGTACATTCGGGATTTTGGTGAAATAATAAACAACATTAGATTTAAAAAAAACACAAGCAAAGATAGAGACTTTAGCAACATCAAAAGCAGGAAACAACTCAAGGAAGAAATCAAATTAGAAATCGAAAGGTGTTCTAAATTTCCTAAGTTTCGAATCGGTTTCTTTCTTCCCTTTTTTTGCCTTTTTTGTTTATATGGGTGTGCATATATAGATTAAAAACATAAGAAAAAATAATAAAAAAGGAAGAAAAATCACCTTTTTTTTAAACTCACGGTGGCCGACACGGCGGCGCACGACGGTCCGATGATCGGACGGTGGCCGGCCTTGCTGCCGGAAATCGCCCCCTCCCCTCTCTCCTTTTTTTTTCCTCTCAGCTGCACAAATGAAATTTTTTAAAGAAATCTGTCTTAAATAGTTTATCAAAACAACGTCGTTTAGGTCAGCCTCATTAAGGCCAAAAATGACGCCATTTTACGTGACCCGTGCGAGACCTGACCCGACACCTGAGGATCCGTGTGTTTTCGTTACAAATGGGATATTTACGCTTGTAGTCCTTCCATTTTTTGTGACTTTGCAATTAAGTTTTGATTCCTTTTAAATTCGCCCCGAATTTGTACATGGTTTTCATTTTGGTCCTAGGCGGTGCTGCGCGTTTTAGAGAAAGGGATCATTGCCCGATTTGGTCCCTCCTTTTTGTTCATGCTTTCAAATCGGTCCCTTTCCTCTTTGTTTATTTTTAAATTGGCCCCGAATTCCTTTTTTTTAAGTTCAATTTGGTCCCTAGTTTAGTTATTTAGCTCATTTATTATTAAATTAGATAATTATATTATTTTCTTTTACTACTATTTATTATATTTTACTATTATAGTTATTTTTTCTACTACTTTGTTATTATTGTACTATTATTATTATTGCCATTAAAATTATATTTCCTTTCTATACTTATTCAATTTGTTATATTATTTTCGTATTATTATCATTATTACTATTATTATATTTACTATTATTACTATTATTATTATATATTAGTGTATATCTTTTTATATATATATACTTACATATAGCATTGTTTTCTTTATTACTTTAATTTAATATTTTTATTATATTTGCTTTTTGCATTTCTATATTATTATTATTATTATTATTATTATTATTATTATATAGTAGTGTGTATTTTTATTACATACGTATGTATATATTTATATATAGTAGTATTATTTACTTCACTCTAATATTATTATTATTATCATCATTTTTGTAATTACTACTACCATTGTATTATGACTATTATTATATTTTCATCTTCTTATTACTCATCTATTATATTTCTTATCTATTTATATTTTCATTATTATACTACATCTATTATTTATTGGTATTTTGCTATTACTATTATTAGCATTAACATTTCTTATGTATTATGTTTTTTTAATACTATATTTTTAGTACCATACATGTTGTGTATATTCTTAATACTATATTGTATATATATATATATATTTTAATAACTACATTATGTATATATTTCATATATATAATTTATATATATTTTTTTAATATTATATTTTTATGTATATATTATGTATATATCTTTAATATTATTACGTATATATTTTAATACCATACATATCGTTATCATTTTATGCTATTATTATTTAAATTATCATTATAATTATCGTTTTCGTTATCATTTGCCATTTTTATTTTGCCATGTTTTATTCACTTTTATTTATTTATTAATTTACTTATGTGCTCGATCATCTCATTTTCCTCACGCATTTGTTTATGTTTACATGTTACTAATCGTGCTCTTATGTTATCCTCTTTTATAATTGCTCATCATTGTCACCCATTATTATATGTTATTATTGATACCATAATTTGCTTTTATATTTTACTATAAATCACATCATGTTCTTTTTGATACCTTAAAATAATTCTTTCATAAGAGTAATATTTCGTATTTGGTAATTCGAGACGATTGTGCCCTAACTTACTGGGTTTCGATTCTTCTTTTTACCTAAATAATGGAATATTCTTTAAAAAATCACAATACGAGTTTTGAAAAATGCTTATTCTCGGAGAAACGAGGTGTTATGCCCTAACTTATCGGATATGATATTTTGTCACCTCGAAATAAGAATTTAGTTTAAAATAAAGGTGATATTCGGTGTTTGAGAATTCGAGAAAACGTGCCCTAACTTACTGGGTTTCGATTTCTCTCGTTTACTCTAAATAATCGAATACCCTTCTAATAAATTAAAATACGTAAATTTTATATAAAAGGCAAGCTCGCTCTCGAAAATTCAAGATGTTGTGTCCTAACTTACTGGATGTGACATTTCATATTTTGAGACGAGAAGGTCTTTAACACTTAAGCTTTTTTTTATAAAGAATGATCGTATTTCAAAAGTCTTTCAAGTTTTCAATCTTCGACATTAAGGCACTAATTAATCAACTAGGTACCAATTTTGGGCGTATCGAAGGTGCTAACCCTTCCTCGTGCGTAACCAACTCCCGAACTCATTTTTTGATTTTTTGTAGACCAAAAAAATTATTATCGTTTTAGTAAATCTTAACTTTTAGTGATTAATTTAAGGTGACCTGATCATACCTCATCAAAAAGGATTGGTGGCGACTCTTCTATTCGTTTTCATTTTCAAAATCTAAGTCGATTCCCGTTTTCAAAAAAATGGTTACGACAGCTTGGCGACTCTGCTGGGGACCCAAATAAGAGAGTCAAGCCACAAGTTGATTAACTCTTGTCTTTTTATCGAAAATTAGAAATTTGGTTTTGAAATACGATTCTTTCATTACATTTCATCAGCTATTTTTTGTAGTATATGATACAATACCTGTTGCGTTGGTTCGAGTCTTTAAATAGTTTTGCATATTGCATTGCATGACCGCTGTGGTCACACCCCTTTAAGTGGGAGTGAGAAACTACTCCTTCGTGAGGTTTTCACCTCTGTGCAGGATAGTGGATCGCTTTTGGGATACATCCGTACCTATATCTTCGTGAGATTTTCATCTCCATGCAGCCATAGGGAAATGTTTTCCCCTGAATTGAACTCAGTCTGTATGAGCCTATAATGGGTGAATATCAAGGAATCTACTGGTTCAGTTACCTTTACTCTAGAACCAAACCCCATGTGGCGAGCCTTAAGAACCACACCCTAGGTAGAGCCATTCCGAAACCCTAGTGGTTACCTGAGGAAGTACTATATTTATTATTCTTTGTTTGCTTTGAACTGCGTATGAAATACTGACTTGCTTTGTTTTACTTTGATTGTATTTGTATGACATTTGCATCACAAAAGGTATTGATTCGCATTCGGTTCCTAAATAGATAGCTTATCATGGAAAATGGGTTTTTTGATAAAGTAGAAGACAACGCGGCTGTCCGGATATGGGCTGAGGTGACAGTCTTATCGAGGGGTACGTGTCAGAGTTATGGAACTTTACTCGGATCAGCGTAACACAGAATAATCTTCAAGAGATGAAAGAAATTTAGGGTCAGTAAGATGATGAGGTCAAACAACTATTCTATGTCATTACGGTGATTTACCTTATCTGCTCAATGTCAAGGTAGATGAACACCTGTTTTGAGCCCTTGCCCAAATTAGAATTCTGCTTACAGTTGCTTCACTTTCGGGAAAGTAGATTTGGTACCTACTATAGAAGAATACACGACCTTGATCCATTGCCCAAAGATTCAAGTTGACAGAATTTATTCCAGACCTGCTAACGTCCCAGCATTTTCAAAAAAACTGATGAACATCACAGGGATGAGCGAACAGTGGGTGACAACCCAGATCAAACAAAAAGGAGATTGTAAATGCATTCCTTGGAGGAACCTGAGGGATCTAATCTTAGCGCATCCCGACGTGAAGAAAAGGGTAGATGTCTTCGCCTTGAGCATTTATGGACTGGTTATCTTCCCTAAAGCTTTGGGGCATGTAGACTAGTTCCGACCTTTTTGACAGGCTTGGTAAAGGAACCACACCTGTACCCACAATCTTGGCTGAAACTTTTAGATCATTGAATGCTTGTAGAAGAGCGGGTGAAGGGAGATTTATTGGATGTGCGCAGCTTTTGCTATCTTGGTTCTACAGCCATTTTTGGAAAGTGGAAAAGGTCTCGTATCGTATCTTCTCTGAAAATTACTCTCCACTGAAAGAGTTAGTGGCTACAACGAGGCGAGATGATGTTACAGATGAAAATTGGATGACGGTTCTCCAAAATTTGCAAGAAGAAGACGTTGAATGGAGAGCCCCGTGGATGGTTCCTGATGAAATATTATACCGATGCGAAGATTTCGATTGGGTTCCCTTGTTAGGAGTATGGGGAGCCATCGGATATGCTCCTCTGCTTGCATTAAGACAGTACAGATCCAGACAGTTTACACCACCAACATATGGGTTAGCCTAGTGCGAGTCCGTGTTCACAGGGATTAATTACAAAAAGAAAGTTCGCGAGATATCAAATGCCTGGAACCAGACTCGTAGAATGAAAAAGTTTGCTGCCAATCCCATGACTACTCCTAAGTACGACCGATGGTGGAATAAGAGGATTAATGAAAACATCCCTACATCAGATCAATGGAATCTTCAGTTGATAGAAGAACACTTGAAAGTAATCACATCTGAGCTAGAAATCATCAGGCAAGATTTTGGGAGGAAGAGTCTAGAGCTAGAAAAAAGGATCGAGCAGTTGGAAGAAGAAAAGATGCAGCTAGGGTTAGATGTCGATGTCTAGAAATTAGAAAAGAAGCTGTGTAGATCAATGAGAACCGCTAGGTTAGGAAAAACATCCGAACAGTGGCGACATGAAGTTAAAGAAGAACAAAGCAAAGCCAACCAGTGGGAAGAAAAATTTCGCGATGATCAAGCTCGAGAAGGTACTCTGAAAAGAAGTTTGGTGGAAAGCTAGAACGAGAAAGAAGGGTTAAAGATTCGAGTATCAGAGTTAGAGAGGTCCTTGTATCAGTATCATTCGCGTAACTCCATAGTCGAGTTGAAAGCTAGTCAGAACAGAATCGAAGAATTAAAGGAGAATATAGAAGAACTCAAAACGGCACTGCAAAATCGTGAACTCCAGATTGAACTCCTCGAGGTAAATAACGAGCGATGGAAGGAGCAACTTTATCAATCTCAAGACTAAGTCAGGAGAAGGGACTACGCCATGGGCGAAGCTTTGACTCAAGTACGAGAAGTGGCTGATCACTTGCAAACGTTAGCAGTACAAGCTGATGTGCTGAGTTTAAAATACGAGTCGGAATCGGACCGAGGTCGAGAGCTAGCTTGGCTTCTTAGGCAGGTCAAGGCCTTAAGTATTAGGGCCAAGCCTTATATGTAATCTATTTTATGTAAAGAAACTTGTTTTCTAGAAAAGTTACTCTAATGAAATCGAATTGGAATCAACGCTTTTTTGCATTCATCGCATTCATTGCATTCATGCATCAGCATTGCATCATAAGCACTAAAACTCACAAAAAACCCTAAAAATCATGGCAGTTACCCTAGAACATCGTTACAGTACAAGAGGAAAAACAAGAGCAATGGACCAAAGGTTAGAGAGATTGGAACAAATACAAAAAGAGATGCAGGATCAATTACAAACACGTATGCAAGAACAGCTTGCCAAAATCCAATAAGATATGAGGGACCAGATGTTGGAGTCCCAGAAAAGCATGATAGACCAATTAACTCGTCTATTGGCTGGCGGATTAGAAAAAGGGAAAAGCCCTTTGATCAATGCGGAAGATGACAATGAAGATCCTACCTACCCTCCGGGTTTTACCCCAGCGGATGTTCAGACAGAACCTGACATGTACCCAAGAAGACCATCGGTCGCAATTAGGCCCCAACCATTTCAGGCCGGTGTCTCGGCACCGATGAATTATCAGGCTGGCTCGGGCTCCAATCCGGGGGATAACCCAACCAACCCTGTGGTCCTCAATCTCGATGAAGTAACAGAAACAGAAAAGACAAGGATAGAACTCCCGAGAGAGCTTGAAGAAAGGTGTAGATAGTTAGAAGAAAAATTTAAAGAAATGGAAAGCACCGACTATCGTGGTGGAATCGATGCTAAGGAATTAAGTTTGGTTTCGGACTTGGTACTCCCTCCCAAGTTCAAAGCTCCAGAATTTGACAAGTACAACTAGACTAGTTGTCCCGAAGCTCACATCACTATGTTCTGCAGACGAATGGCAGGCCATGTCAATAATGACCAACTATTAATTCACTACTTCCAATAAAGTCTGGTTAGGGCCGTTTCTAGATGGTACAACCAACTGAATCACGCCCAGATCGGTTCATGGAAAGATCTAGCACAAGCGTTCATGAAGTAGTACGGTCATATGGCAGACATAGCCACAGATAGAATCACTTTACAGAATATTGAGAAAAAGCCTACAGATAGAATCACTTTACAGAATATTGAGAAAAAGCATAATGAGAGCTTTAGGCAGTATGCCCAGCGATGGAGAGAGGTGGCCACACAAGTACAACGCCCTCTGTTGGAAAAGGAAACCACTATGCTCTTCATGAATACCCTAAAGGTACCTTTTATTAACCACATGCTGGGTAGCGCAACCAAGAGTTTTTCAAACATAGTAATGTCTAGAGAAATGATAGAAAATGCGATAAGATGTGGGAAAATAGAGGCTAGGGAAAACACCAAGAGGTCAGCGTCGAGGAAGAAAGAGCACGAAGTGAATAATGTGAGTTCATATTCGAAATCAATCATCGTAAGCCAACCAAGGTCGACAACTACTGGACAGCAGGGCTCACCCAAACAAGAGCCCAACACAAAACAAAATAGGGAGAAACTCCAATTTACGCCCATTCTAATGACGTATAAGGAGTTATACCAAAGTTTATTTGATGCACATGTCGTGTTTTCCTTTTATCTAAAGCCAATGCAACCTCCATACCCCAAATGGTATAACGCAAATGCCCAATGCGAATACTATGCGGGAGCCACGAGACACTCGATAGAAAACTGTACCGCTTTTAAGAAATTGGTTGAAAGACTCATCAATATGGGGATCGTGAAATTTGATGATACATCCAGTACAGAGAATCCATTACCTAACCATGGGGATAAGGGAATAAATGCGATAATCGAGAGTTCGGGGAAAGAAATTAAGATGAATATTGCAGAAGTGAATACCCCGTTGAGAGAGGTATGGAAAAAAATAGTGGAAAGAGGGTTGATAACACAGAATTCAGGGGTCAGACCCCGAGAAGCAAAGAATTATTGCGAGTTCCATGATCAGGAGGATCATGAGATTAAAAAATGTAGGGAATTCAGGGCTTTGTTACAAGGATTGATGGATAATAAGAAGCTGGAATTCTTCGAATATGTCACGAGCCCAGAAGAAACAGATGTGTGTGCCTCTGAAGAGGGGTCGATGAAGGATGTTTACAAGGTCAACCACCCAGTGGTTATCATATCACGTCTGAGAATGAATGAAGTCGGGGCACAAGTTGCGCCAAAGGTCGTAATCCAGAAGCCCGTTGCTTTCCTTTACAAGGATAGCAAAAGGGTACCGTGAAACTATAGCTGTAATGTGACATTCTCGGGAGAGGAAACCCTAATTAATACATGAGAAGAAGTTCAAGATGAGGGTTTTTATACGCACAGCGGAAGGCGTTATACCCCAAATATAAAAGTCGAGCAAGTTAAAGAAAAATCATTAGCAATTGAGCAAAAGAAAGAGAAGCCGGCGGGGCCTGAACCAACTGTCAATAAATCAGTGACTGAAAAAAAAGCAAAGGAATTCTTAAAATTCCTAAAGCACGGTAAATATAGTGTCGTAGAACAGTTGCACAAACAGCCAGCTCGTATATCGGTACTGGCCTTACTCTTAAGCTCCGAAACCCATCGCAGCGCATTAATGAAAGTGCTAAATGAAACTTATGTTGCTAACGATATCTCTGTAAACAAACTGGACCGCTTAGTCAACAATATAAGTGCCGACAACTCATATTCTTCAATAACGATGAGGTACCGCTAGGGGGCCGAGGATCAACTAAAGCTTTGTACATCACGACTCGCTGTAAAGGGTACACATTACTGGGGGTATTGATTGACAATGGGTCTGCACTGAATGTCCTACCCCTATCTACGCTGAGTAGGTTGCCAGTGGATAGTTCCCATATGAAGACATGCCAAAGTGTAGTGAGAGCATTTGATGGCACGAAAAGGAAGGTAATGGGGAGAATTGAAATACCCCTTTTAATCGGGCTGAGCACGTACGAGGTAGATTTTCTGGTCATGGACATTAAGCCTTCGTATAATTGCCTATTGGGGAGGCCATGGATACACTCAGCAGGGGCAGTCCTTTCATCACTGCACCAGAAGGTGAAATTGGTAATCGAAGGTCGGTTAGTAACGATCAATGCTGAAGAAGATATCATCGCAGCAATAACCAGTGACGTTCTATATCTAGAGGCAAATGACGAAGCAATCGAGTGCTCTTTTCGATCTTCGAAGTTCGTGAACGCGACATTCATTACCGAAGGAAATAGGATTCCAATGCCCAGGTTATCTGAGACTACAAGAATGGGACTACGACTAACTGTTGGAAAAGGGGCCCTACCCGGAAAAGGACTCGGGAGATACCTCCAGGGAAGGATTAATGCACCAATGGTGAAAGACAAACAAGACCATTTTGGGTTAGGATTTAAGCCAGACGCGAAACAAAGAAAGAAAGAGATAGAAAAGAAGCAAGAAAGAAGGAGAACGCGATTGAGCGAGGGAGAAATCGAATGGGAACCAATGATCTTCCCCCATATATCGAAGACTTTTGTGTCTGGAGGGGTCATTCACTCCGAGCGAAAGACGTCGGGAAAAGAAATCGTGGAAGGAATGATGGAGAGTTTGGACATCAACGCCACATATGAAGAAGGAATTGGGGTAGGAGATTTGTCGGGCATTTGCCTGTATGAGCCGGGAAGTGTTCTGAATAATTGGACTGCGGAAGAGATTCCTGTAGTCTTTAGAACTAACTCAGAGTAATGTCCAAAACATACTTATTGCTCTAGGCCTAGGAGTAATAAGTGTCCTTTTTTGAAATAGGCTTATGTTCGAAATCGTTATTTCAATGAAATGCATCCTTTTGACTTATTCTGTGCAAATATTCTTTTATTCTTTCATTCATGATCATACCATACATATCATTGTTCTTAGATTCTCTTGTTCTTTGTATCTTCCTTCGCACCTACAATAAGTCTCCAGATATCAATGATGTGAGTGACGTTGCTACTAATTCAGAGTCTCTTTTTGAGTGGGATATGTGTCTAGAGGAATCTCAGGACTTTGAGGATGACAGAGACTGTAACTTATCCCCTGATTTGTTAAGGATGGTAGAACACGAGGAGAAACAGATTCTACCCTACAAAGAGACCGTAGAAGTCGTGAACTTGGGAGATGAACTAGAAAGGAAAGAAGTAAAGATCGGAGCTTGCATTACCACAGAGACAAAGCGGGACCTTATTGAGGTACTCCAAGAGTTCAAGGATGTCTTTGCATGGTCATATCAAGATATGCCTCGGCTAAGTACTGACATTGTGGTACACAGGCTCCCCATCAAAGAAGAATGCAAGCCAGTTCAGCAAAAGCTTCGAAGGATGCGACTCGATGTTTTGTTGAAAATAAAAGAGGAGGTCAAGAAGCAATTTGATGTTGGCTTCTTACAAGTAGTTAAGTACTTGAAATGGGTAGCAACATCGTCCCCGTCCCTAAAAAAGATGGAAAAGTACGGATGTGTGTAGACTACAGAGACTTAAACAAAGCTAGCCCGAAGGATAATTTCCCGTTGCCTCATATTGACACCTTAGTGGATAACACGGCAGGTTACTCACTTTTCTCCTTCATGGATGGTTTCTTAGGGTACAATCAGATCAAGATGCATCCTGAAGACATGAATAAAACCATATTCGTGACCATGTAGGGAACCTTTTGCTATAAGGTGATGCCGTTCGGATTAAAAAATGCGGGAGCTACATATCAGAGAGCCATGGTAACCCTATTCCATGATATGATGCATAAAGAAATTGAAGTCTACGTCAACGACATGATCGCCAAATCTCGGACTGAAGAAGAGCATGTGCAAGTCTTGAGGAAATTATTTTTGAGGTTGAAGAAATTCCAGTTGAAACTCAATCCAGCAAAATGTACCTTCGGGGCCACGTCAGGAAAACTGCTAGGATTCGTGGTCAGTGAAAAAGGGATTGAGATTGACCCAGATAAAGTCAAAGCCATACAAGAGTTATCTCCACCACGTACTCAAAAGGAAGTTCGGGGATTCTTAGGAAGATTAAATTACATCGCTCGGTTTATTTCACAACTAACCGAGAAATGTGACCCCATATTCCGTCTCCTTAAGAAACACAACCCTGGTGTTTGGGACGAGGAATGCCAGAAGACTTTCGACAAAGTTAAGCAATATTTGTCTAATACCCCAGTGTTGACACCACTTAGTCCAGATAAGCCACTGATACTATATTTGACGGTATTTGAAAATTCTATGGGATGCGTGCTTGGCCAACATGATGAATCAGGAAGGAAAGAAAGAACGGTATATTAACTCAGTAAAAAGTTTACTGAGTGTGAGACGAGATACTTGTTCATTGAAAAGTTGTGTTGTGCCTTAATCTGGACAACCCGAAGACTGAGACAATACATGTTGTATCACATAACTTGGCTAATCTCTAAAATGGACCCTCTGAAGCACTTGATGGAGTCGACTGCTTTGAACGGGAGAATGACCCGATGGAAAATTCTACTTTCTAAATTCGATATAGTCTATGTGAACCAGAAGGCCATAAAAGAGAGTGCGATAGCAGATTTCCTAGCCAGCAGAGCCCTAGAGGACTACGAGCCTCTAAACTTTGACTTTCCAAGTGAAGATCTAATGTACATAACAACTACTGAAGAAGACCCTCAAGAAGGTCATCCTTGGAAGCTAAACTTTAACGGAGCATCAAATGCTGTGGGTAACGGAATCAGGGCAGTCCTGGTATCCCTGAGCGGAGATCATTATCCATTCACTAGTAAATTGGATTTTGACTGCACGAACAATATGGCAGAATACGAAGCATGCATCATGGGAATACGCGCGGCCATAGAACGTAAAATCAAGGTGTTAGAGGTATATGGAGATTCTGCCCTAGTGATTTATCAATTCAAAGGTGAATGGGAGACTAGAAACCCCAAGTTAATCAATTATCGAAGGCTGATCCTTGAATTAATTAAAGAGTTTAATGATATTGTCTTCTTCTACCTCCCGCGAGAGGAAAATCAGATGGCTGATGCCCTAGCAACTTTAGCTTCTATGATTAAGGTAAACCAACTAGAGGATGTGAAACCAATCTAAATGAGCATTTACGAGGCCCCGGCTCATTGTTACAACCTCAAAGAAGAAAAAAAATGATGATCACCCTTGGTACCACGATATCTTGCAATATGTGAAGAATCGTGAGTACCCCGACCAAGCTACTGAGAACGACAAAAGAACATTGAGAAGACTGGCCCATGACTATGTCTTAGATGGGGAGATCCTATACAAAAGAAGGAATGATCAAGTACTGTTAAGATGTGTAGACGCTATAGGGGCTAAGAAAATCTTAGAAGAAGTCCATGAGGGTGTCTGTGGGACACACGCCAATGGCTTTACAATGGCCAGGCAAATTATGAGGTTTGGTTATTATTGGTCCACCATGGAAGGAGACTATATTAACTATGCCAAAAGATGTCATAAATGCCAAATCTATGGGGACAAGATTAATGTGCCTCCTTCACCTCTGCATGTTATGACTTCTCCATAGCCTTTCTCGATGTGGGGCATGGATGTGATTGGGTCAATTTCGTCCAAAGCCTCAAATAGGCATCGATTCATCTTTGTGGTTATTGACTATTTCACCAAATGGGTGTAAGCCGCTTCATATGCTAATGTAACTAAATTGGCAGTTAGCAAGTTCCTGAAAAAGGAAATCATCTGTCGATATGGAATGCCAGAAAGGATCATATCTGACAACGCATTGAATTTGAACAACAGTACGATAACGGATGTCTACAGGTAGTTCAAGATTAAACACCACAACTCGTCACCGTATCGCTCGAAGATGAACGGTGCAGTCGAAGCAGCCAATAAGAACATCAAGAGGATGTGGGAAAGATGACAGAAACTTATAAAGATTGGCATGAAAAGCTACCATTCGCCCTCTATGCTTATCGAACATCTGTCAGGACTTCTACCGAGGCAACGCCTTTCTCATTGATCTATGGAATAGAGGTAGTTTTACTTATCGAAGTCGAGATTCCTTTCCTCAGAGTTTTGTCAGAAGTAAAGTTGGACGAAGCAGAATGGATCCAGTCCCGATATAATCAGTTGAATTTGATTGAAGAAAAGAGGCTAAAGGCTATTTGCCATGGTCAGATGTACCAAAAGCGAATGATGCGAGCTTTCAACAAAAAGGTTCTTCCTAGGGAATTCCACGAGGGAGACCTAGTATTGAAAAAGATCCTGCCTATACAAAAGGACTTCAGGGGGAAATGGATGCCGAATTGGGAAGAACCTTATGTGGTAAAGAAGGCCTTTTTTGGAGGAGCATTGATATTGGCCGAAATGGATGGTAAGACTTTACCCAATCCCGTGAATTCGGATTCGGTTAAGAAATACTTCACCTAAAAAAAGGAAAAAAAGAAAAGAAAAGGGAGAGGCCAAGGTGAAAACTCGCAAAGAGCACCTTGAGACCAAAAGAGTTTTGAATTGAAAACCCGTAAAAGGGCGATTCAAATATTGATTAAAGGTGGGGCATACGATACCTAAATTAATAAGGAGGAGAGACGTTACATCTTGGGGCATCTGCAAGGATACTCTAGATCCCCTAAACACACATCGAGCAAAAAGGGAATCCTCAAGAAGTTCGTACATAGAAGCTCATGCTACGATATCTAGGGCACCTATTTTCTTTCTATCCATTTTGTATTCCAGCAATATTTGTTGTCTGTGATTAATCTATTCCCTTCAAGTTTTTTTTTTGACAAATTTCATTCTTGTCATTGTTGTAATCTTTTTCAAGCATTTTGCATTGAAATGATGATTAATGGACTAAAGTCATTTTTGCAAAAAGAGTTTTGCATATTACTCTGAAAGTCTCTAATAGTACAGGAACTTAAAACAGGGCTATTATTTAGAACTAACCAAACTTAAAGATTGGAAGCATTTGAGAAGAAAGAGTTTAAATCGGGACTACCTCTCCGGGTTTTCTGTTTAAAGAACTAAGCTGAACAAGAAGACAAAGTACCGTTTCAGTGAAAGAACCTTGATGAACAAAGAGCAATGACAACCCGAACATTAAAAAGGGATCCATTCTCACTCATGCATTTATTCGACATATTCATAACACATCTAGTTAGTAGCATTTGATTCATTTCGATCATCGCATCCTAATTATTTGACATAAGCATCACATTTAGTTAGGAGCATTTGATCATAGCGTCCTAATTATTTGGAATAAACATAGATGCATGAAACTGATTTTACAGATCATGTTCCTAAGAGGACGGTGCAGTGGAATCGGTGAATTCACAAACCTTATCTCCCTAAGCAGTAGGGTAACAGACCGAATTGCAGATCTTATCTCCCTAAGCAGTAGCGGAGTAGATCGAAAACGGAGGGCCTTAACCCCCTAAGCAGTAGGGTAACAGGCTGAATTTATAGATCTTATCGCCCTAAGTAGTAGGGAAACAGATTAAAGACGAGCCTTAACCTCCTAAGCAGTAAGGTAATAGGCTGAAAATTACAGATCTTGTCTCCCTGAAGTTGTAGTGGAACAGATCGAATCCAACGAGTCTCATCTCCCTGAAGTTGCAGTGGAGCAGACTGAATTTACAGATATTATCACCCTAAGTAGTAGGGAAACATATCAAAGATGATGAGCTTTAACCCCCTAAGCAGTAGGGTAACAAGCCAAATTTACAGACCTTAAATCCCTAACCAGTAGGGTAACAGGTTGAATGTACAGATCTAAATCGCCTAAGCAGTAGGAAAACAGATCAGATCTGAGGGGCCTTAAACCCCTAAGCAGTAGGGTAACAGGCTGAAAATCAAGTATCTCTTCCATGAAATGGCGTTGGAGCAGCTAAAAGCCACAGCAGATCTCCTTGAAGCTTCAGTGAAGTTGATTGAAGCCACTAGTTGCAGTGGAGTAGACTGAAGATAGCAAATCTCATTTCCCTGAAGCTGCAGTGGAACAGATTAAAGCTATAAATAAACAGATCTTATCTCTCTGAAGTTGCAGGGGAGCAGATCAAAACAAACCTTACCTCCCTAAAGTTGCAGTAGGGCAGATTGAAATAATAAATTCCATAACTCTGAAGTTGCAGTGGGTTAGAAGGAGGCTACTTGAAGAAAAGAATCGCCAAGAGGAGTCAAAACTCAATGGGTCCCGACAAATTTGGCCCTTTTTATAGTCTTTGCTCTATTATCGTTACATGACAATGAGCAAAGAGGGGCAGCTGTAAATGCCCAAATTATCGGGCCCAATACTTAAATAGAAACCCAAACAAATCAAAACCCATTTCCTAACCCCAAACCTGAATAAACCTAACCCTAAAACCCAATTACAAACCAACCCAAATAACCCAAGCCCAACTAAGCCTAAAACCGTAAATGCACCAAAAAAATTTCAAACCCTAGGTGCGCCGCACCTAGGGCCTTCTGTTCGTCTGCCACCTCCTGCCTGCTGCAGCACCGCCTCACCGTCGTCCAAGTTACGCCCCTGCAAGCATTAAACGAGAGTTGACATAAAGCAGAAATCAAAGCATGTAATGGCTATTTAAAGCCAAATCAAAAAACCATTTGTACATTCGAGATTTTGGTGAAATAATAAAAAAAACATTAGATTTTAAAAAAAACACAAGCAAAGACAGAGACTTTAGCAACATCAAAAGCAGGAAACAACCCAAGGAAGAAATCAAAATCAGAAATCGAAAGGTGTTCTAAATTTCCTAAGTTTCGAATCGGTTTCTTTCTTCCCTTTTTTTTGCCTTTTTTGTTTATATGGGTGTGCATATATAGATTAAAAACATAAGAAAAAATAATAAAAAAGGAAGAAAAATCACTTTTTTTTTGAAACTCACGGTAGCCGGCACGGCGGCGCACGGCGGTCCGATGATCGGACGGTGGCCGGCCTTGCTGCAAGAAATCGCCCCCTCCCCTCTCTCTTTTTTTTTCCTCCCAGCTGCACAAATGAAATTTTTTAAAGAAATTTGCCTTAAATAGTTAATCAAAACGACGTCGTTTTGGTCAGCCTCATTAAGGCCAAAAACGATGCCGTTTTATGTGACCCGTGCGAGACCCGACCCGACACCTGAGGATCCGCGTATTTTCGTTACAAATGGGATATTTACGCTCGTAGTCCTTCCGTTTTTTGTGACTTTGCAATTAAGTTTTGATTCCTTTTAAATTCGCCCCGAATTTGTGCATGGTTTTCATTTTGGTCCTAGGCCATGCTGCACGTTTTAGAGAGAGGGATCATTGCCCGATTTGGTCCCTCCTTTTTGTTCATGCTTTCAAATCGGTCCCTTTCCTCTTTGTTTATTTTTAAATTGGCCCCGAATTCCTTTTTTTTAAGTTCAATTTAGTCCCTAGTTTAGTTATTTAGCTCCTTTATTATTAAATTAGATAATTTTATTATTTTCTTTTACTACTATTTATTATATTTTACTATTATAGTTATTTTTTCTACTACTTTGTTATTATTGTACTATTATTATTATTGCCAGTAAAATTATATTTCCTTTCTATACTTATTCAATTTGTTATATTATTTTCGTATTATTATCATTATTACTATTATTATATTTACTATTATTACTATTATTATTATATGTTAGTGTATATCTTTATATATATATACTTACATATAGCATTGTTTTATTTATTACTTTAATTTAATATTTTTATTATATTTGCCTTTTGCATTTATATATTATTATTATTATTATTATTATTATATAGTAGTGTATATTTTTATTACATACGTATGTATATATTTAGATATAGTATTATTATTTACTTCACTCTAATATTATTATTATTATCATCATTTTTGTAATTACTACTACCATTGTATTATGACTATTATTATATTTTCATCTTCTTATTACTCATCTATTATATTTCTTATTTATTTATATTTTCATTATTATACTACATCTATTATTTATTGGTATTTTGCTATTACTATTATTAGAATTAACATTTCTTATGTATTATGTTTTTTTAATACTATATTTTTAATACCATACGTGTTGTGTATATTCTTAATACTATATTGTATATATATATATTTTTTAATAACTACATTATGTATATATTTCATATATATAATTTATATATATAAATATATTTAATATTATATTTTTTATGTATATATTATGTATATATCTTTAATATTACGTATATATTTTAATACCATACATATCGTTATCATTTTATGCTATTATTATTTAAATTATCATTATAATTATCGTTTTCGTTATCATTTGCCATTTTTATTTTGCCATGTTTTATTCACTTTTATTTATTTATTAATTTACTTATGTGCTCAATCATTTTATTTTCCTCACGCATTTGTTTATGTTTACATGTTACTAACCGTGCTCTTATGTTATCCTCTTTTATAATTGCTCATCATTGTCACTCATTATTATAAGTTATTATTGATACCATAATTTACTTTTATATTTTACTATAAATCACATTATGTTCTTTTCGATACCTTAAAATAATTCTTTCATAAAAGTAATATTCCGTATTTGGTAATTCGAGACGATCGTGCCTTAACTTACTGGGTTTCGATTCTTCTTTTTACCTAAATAACGGAATATTCTTTAAAAAATCACAACACGAGTTTTGAAAAATGCTTATTCTCGGAGAAACGAGGTGTTATGCCCTAACTTACCGGATATGACATTTTGTCACCTCGAAATAAGAATTTGTTTTAAAATAAAGGTGATATTCGATGTTTGAGAATTCGAGAAAATGTGCCCTAACTTACTGGGTTTCGATTTCTCTCGTTTACTCTAAATAATCGAATACCCTTCTAATAAATTAAAATACGTAAATTTTATATGAAAGGCAAGCTCGCTCTCGAAAATTCAAGATGTCGTGTCCTAACTTACTGGATGTGACATTTCATATTTTGAGACGAGAAGGTCTTTAACACTTAAGCTTTTTTTTATAAAGAAGGATCGTATTTCAAAAGTCTTTCAAGTTTTCAATCTTCGACATTAAGGCACTAATTAATCAACTAAGTACCAATTTTGGGCGTATCGAGGGTGCTAACCCTTCCTCGTGCGTAACCGACTCATGAACTCATTTTCTGATTTTTCGTAGACCAAAAAAAAATATTATCGTTTTAGTAAATCTTAACTTTTAGTGATTAATTTAAGGTGACCCGATCACACCTCATCAAAAAGGATTGGTGGCGACTCCTCTATTCGTTTTCATTTTCAAAATCTAAGTCGATTCCCGTTTTCAAAAAAATGGTTACGACAGTTATTATTCTAAATTGTTCCATAAAGAATCGTTGTAAAAGTGTTTTATTATTATTATTTATTTAT
Source organism: Gossypium hirsutum (assembly GCF_007990345.1). Lineage (NCBI taxonomy): Eukaryota > Viridiplantae > Streptophyta > Magnoliopsida > Malvales > Malvaceae > Gossypium > Gossypium hirsutum. Next base: position 108,158,473 of record NC_053434.1, read on the forward strand.
GGAATTTGATACTCTTGATATGCTTCACTCATTACTCAATGGATTTTAAAGAGAGTGGCATAGTTACAAGCCTTGAAGCTTTCTTTTAATTTATCATAAGTTTATTTTTATTCCCCCACACAAGCAGTTACATAAAATGAGATATTGTGACATTTACCCGAATGCAACATTACATTACGTTGCCGAAACAACTCAAACTATTTTAAATCATTTTTTATACAATGTCTAGAACTATCCATAGCCTCTTCTCAACTCTTAAATAAGTGAATAATGCGCTTCAGTGCATTGGCAACAATACTGATATCAATTGAGCTAAAACTTAATCTGCGACTATTTTAAATCATTACAACAATAATATTGTCATTTAATCATATTAAAAACCATGCGTACTCAATTTCCTGAACAAACATGATTAGTCCATAACAAATAATCAAACAGAAAATGTCTTGTCACATGGTACAACCCTTCCGTGTCACATGACGAATTTAATGGTAAATTAACAGGATCAAAAGACGAGGGCTTAATTGATTGCTTAAATTTGATTAATAGCTTAATTGAGTGCTTAAACTTGATTGAGGACTAATTGAGTGTTGTTTTCGATTGAGAGTTTAATTGATTAGAATTATTTTCAAGGGGCTGCATAAAATAAAATCAACTTAATATTTTCTACATTAAATGATAAATAGCTAGCTACTTAGTTTATTAACACTTTTTTATTGACAATTTTATATTATTAACACTTTTTTATTGACAATTATATATTAAATAAAGAATTAAAATAATTATCAAACTCATTTAAAATATTAAATAGTGAATTTTTTAATAAAATAAAAATTTTTCAAAATTTAAAAAAACACATTCTCAATTAATAAATAAATTCTGAATATATATATATATATATAACACAACCAATTCATGTTGATCCATCTATCTAATCAAAGGTGTAATCACTGTAATTAAGTGTTGTAATTAAATGAAATATAATCTGGTAAGTGAAATCATGAAGGTGATGACGTGAGAATGGATTTTTAACTTGACCAGGCCGCCATGCCATGCCCCACCCCACCCCACCAAAAGTTCCTTTGACTCACGTGCATTAACGTCCATGGATGGTTTCCACTAACGAGCAAATAATGATGTGTTTGACACTTAATATTTGTTCATGTAATTTTACCCTCTTTTGAGAATATTTGAATGATGCTAGCCCTTTCCCTCCCCTCCCTCCATCACTATAAATAGCCCTAACCTTCAAATTTCATTTCAGTTGCTTCTTATGACCAAACACAGCTTGTTCAAATATTATTTATTATACTGCTTTGATCTCCATACATGGGTTCTTCTTTTTTTCAATACCCAAATCTCCATTTCTCCTCTGAATCATCTTCTTCCCACATTTCTCAAGAAAATTTCTCACCTCACTCTTCATTCAGATATGCCCAAAAACAGGCTCTTCCTTTCAATGAAAATGATTCTCAAGAAATGCTTCTTTTGGGAGTCCTGAATCAAGCCACAGAAGCACACTCCTTTGACACCACATCTGTCACTAGTTTCAGAGATGATCATGAAGACAACTCCGAGCCTGTTGAAGAGGAGACGGCAAAGGAGATTTCTTACAGAGGAGTTAGGAAGAGGCCATGGGGGAAATATGCAGCTGAGATAAGGGACTCAACGAGGAATGGTGTTAGAGTTTGGCTTGGAACCTTTGACACAGCAGAGTCTGCAGCTTTAGCCTACGATCAAGCTGCATTGGCAATGCGAGGTCCAATGGCCATACTCAATTTCCCGATGGATAAGGTCTACGAATCACTTCAAGAAATGAAATATGGGTTCGAAGAAGGCTGCTCGCCTGTTTTGACTATGAAAAAGAAGTACTCCATGAAAACCAGACGATCGGGCAAAAAGAAGATGATAAAGAAAGATGAGAAGGAAAATAGACTGGTGTTGGAAGATTTAGGATCAGATTATTTGGAGGAACTTCTAAGTTTATCTGAGACTGCAACTCCTTATTGGTGAATAATTGAGTTAATCCACCAATATTTTACTTTTTCAGATTTGGGTTGGGATGGTGGGGAAGAAAGGACCATTTCTTTTTGGGGGATATTGTGTGTTTGAATTTGTAAATCTCTAGGTGATATTTAGAATCAAAGTTCTGTGCTATATGCATAATTTCAGTCAAACTAATTGAATTTTAGTTTTAGGAGAATAACATATTCTTATTTTAGTTATTTTGGCAAGCTATAAATTATTATTGGAATTAAAATAAATGATTTTTTAATATTTAACTGTTATAATAAAAAAAAGAATTATTAATTTGTGTCGTTTAAGTCCATATTGGCATCACTTATTTCAAAATTAAATAGCCTTTCCCTTATTATTTGTTATATCTATTTTAAAATCAGAAAGATTTAATAAAAATAAAATTCAAGTTATATTATTAAAAAACCTTAAAAACAAGTATGACTTAAGTTACTACTTTAGTTTTTGTTCCAGCTAAAACATATACTTGAATATAACATTGCATCCGCTATTTATATTCTAAATAACCACTATTCCTATATAGTGCTTAACATTAATTTTATTTTTTAATTTTTGTTAATTAGGACATTTTATTAAGAACACAGACTAAATACAAGTGCAAAAATGAATGCATTGACTTTCAAACAATAACTTACTTAATTGTATTTTTCATTAAAATATCATATATACCAATAATATTACCAGAATTTTAATCAGCTTCTCATTGAGCAGTGTATGCGAAGGCAATTTGGCAACTATTTTGAAGTGGCTAAGGACAAGAAAGAGGCAGCGCTGTTTATATGATTTTCTCATTTTTGTCTTTCAAAGGGCGGTGGGGTGCTGCCAATGCTGAATTAATATCAATGAAAATATTGGGTAAAATATCATTAACTTTCTTACCTTACACCTTACATTTTTCCAATTCTATTTAAAAAATAGTAACTTAGTTCATTTATATTAAATTAAAAAGTAAATTAATATTTTTATTAAAAAATTATTTATTTTTACTGTTAAAAATTGACCTTTATACGTTGGAACAATGTGCACATGACATGCAATGTGTAACTGTTTGATTATTTTGTTAATCATGTCAGTTTTTAATAATAGAAGTGGATGAATAGAAAGAACTTGTTTACTCTTTAATCTAACGTACCAGAATTAATTTGTCCTTTTTTGAGTGAATGAGACAAAATGAAATCTAACTCTTAATACAAGAGTTTCCATGATACTTTTACCCATTGTCAAAATTTTATAACAATTTTTTATACAATATTAAGGGTCGGGATGAAATCTTACAGTTTGAATTTATGTTAAATGAGTGCTTGATAAAAATTTTAACTACCGTCAAAGGTGAATACAAGGAGGAGGGAGTGGGCAAGAGCCCTATCCCCAAAATGAGAAATTGCAATTTTAATTATTTATAAATAATTAAATTATAAATTAATATAATATAAAATTATACTTTGCCTCCCAATGAAAAAAATATATTTAACCTCTTAGAATATAATAAAATCATAAATTAATACATAATAAATTTTATATTTTAACATCTCAAAAATTTATAATGAATTTTACGTGTAACCAGTGTTTCATATAAATCTAACACAAATTTTACAATTATATGAAAGCATTGAGTTAAATCTGGCAGGTCCAATTACAATGTTTGGTCTGTTTGAGCAGATAAAATATTTGCTGATAGTTTAATCCAAAAGCGAAATATCCATTGAATATTGTAGATGGGTTAATTCATGATTTAATTAAACAAATTTACTAGGTCGTTTGAATAAGAGTGACAGTCATTTTAAGTTTCTGAAACCTTGATAAAACATGTGGCCCTTGTTTTTTCCGGTAATTACGTCATTTAATTTGAATTAAAATTAGTGGACGAGATTTTATTTCCTTTTGTTTTGTAGTCATAAAATTTTTCATTTTGATAATTGTACCGTCCAACCTATTAAAACCAACCAATGCTTCGTAGACTATACTACTCAGTATGATCCTTCCAATTTAAAGACCAAAATTTGAGAATTCAATATCTAAAATATATAAAAATAATTTCATGTTAAGTTCTCTGGACGGTGTTATGGGAAGATCAATTAAGAAGGTCCGTCGCAGGTCGGTGAGGCCTCTTAATCTGGATCTGGATTATCCCGTTGTGGATGAGAGAGGTACGAAATTCGATGGTGAGGAAGTGACCTCTTGAAAGGACAAATTTGTTGGAAATCAATCAGGTGGAGCTAAACCATAGGAGGATGAGTTTGAACTTTTAGATGGAGATGCTACCAAGGAGATTATGGATGGCATTTCGTCCATTACTTTTTCTGACAGAGTACATCGGTAAATTGCTAAAAGGATGTCCCAAACGGTGCTGGTTAAACTGATTGGGAGGAAGATTTCTTATCTGACTACGACTAATAAACTGCAAGCAATATGGAGCCTAGTTGCACTAAAGAACAATTATTTTTCGGTTAAATTCTAAGAGGATGAGGATTACCTGGCTACTCTATCTGGTGGCCTTTGGACAATATTCGGGCACAACCTCATGGTGAGACCTTGGACATCGTTGCAGCCTCAAAATCTGTTGGTTTGGATTAGACGTCCTAGACTGCCTGAGGGCATGTATTCTAAGAGCTTTTTGAAATTCATTAGTGAGGTTATCAGACCAGAGGAAAAGGTGGATAGGATTATCAAAAACAATTCCAGAGGTCAGTTTGCTCGTTTGGCTATTTATATTGATCTAGGGAAATCGTTGGTGTCGAAGTTAAAGATTGATGGGAGAATTCAACGGGTTGAGTATGAAGCTCTTTTGGTGGTGTAACACCCTTAACTTGTAATCGTCAATGGATTAGGGTTACAAGGCATTACTAGACAGACAGAACATTTCAGACCAATTCAGAATCACAGATATCATATAACATCAATACATAAGCAATCATCAGCAATTCATCTCTTAAGATGGTCTACGAGACCTAAAACATACTTTTAAGAAACAGTCAGAACTAAACTGAACGCATTCATAAATTTCAGAACTCAGAAAATATTTCACTTCTGTTGAGGTCACACGCCCGTGTGTCTCACACGGGCATCAGACACACCCATGTGAACCAGTCGTGCCAAAACAAGTCACCCATATTGATTTTCTCCCACGGCCAATAGACACGCATGTGTGCTATGGCTGTGTGATACTTAGCTAGCTACTGACTTAAGCCCACGGTTATATGACACGCCCATGTGTCTTAACCATGTGATCTTAAGAGGTTACTGCTTTACATACACGGCCACAAGGCACGTCTGTGCTCCCTGACCGTGTGGCACAATGCAGGCTTGGTTTAAGCCAACATGCACCCCTTTTTGGGTTATTCCTACAAGCAATATTTAACAACATTCATGCCACAATTATCAGCCAATTCCATGTTTAAAATGACCAAAATCATATTAGAACATAAAACATTTCAAGCATACACCATTTGACATCACAAACCAAATACCAAAATTATGCATAAACATATCATTTGCTAGCCAACGTTCATGGCATAATATATATACAAATCAAAACTTTATATATAGACATTCTAGCTTATACATGACATACTTTAAAAAATATTTACACTTTCAAAAGTACCAAAATGAGTTCGATAGTGTGGTGACAATCCTCGACTATCCCCGAGCCTTCAGTAGCTACGATAACTGTAAAACAGACAAAAATCACACAGAGTAAGCTACAAAAAACTTAGTAAGCCAAATACAATTAGTCTAACTACTAAAGCATATTAAGTACAAATCAACAGTAAGGATTCATAGTCATTTCACAGAATACTTCATAAGCCTAACCATGCTCGTTTGTTTGCATACATGTCATGCTTCAATTCCAAATTCCATACATACTTCACAGAAACAGAGTCTTTCATATTCAGAAATTTAGTAGGATACAAACATACCTGTATAGATTATACATTTCATATATTCATTTCCATAACTTGTACTCTATCATCAGATGGTTCAGAAACGACTCAGATACTCATAACCGGGTACAATGCCGACGTCCCAGACGTGGTCTTATATGTAATTCAGTATCGATGCCTCTGTCCCAGACAGGGTCTTACACGAAATTAGATATGATGCCGATGTCTCAGACATGGTTTTACACGTAATTCTCAAATCGAGGCCTATGTCCCAGACACAGTTTTACACGATATCTCAGATCAATATCAACGTTCCTTTAGAATCATACAGATATTTTCAAATACTAGTATATTATAGGAATTTACTCGAAATCCATTCATCAGGCTCTCAAGGCCATCCAATACAGATTATAACTAGTATATACAACATTCAATCAATTTAGTCTGTAATAGTAATTTGACTTGCCTTGTACGGATTTCGGACAGAAATGAGTCGACTATTCAACTATTTTGGACTTCCCTCGATCTAAGTTCGATTTTCTTTGTTATTGATCTAATACAATTCAAATTCAACCATTCAATCATTCATTTCATTCAAAATAATCCATAAACACATATTTAAGGCACTTTGCATTTTAACCCTTACATTTTTACACTTTGACAATTTAGTCTATTTTTCACAAAATCGCAAATATGCAAAATTCACCAAGACTATAGCTTAGTCGAATATACATAGCTTTCATACAAGCCCAAATAACATATTTAATTCACAATTTAGTTATTCAAAACCTCATTTTCACAAATTAGCCAAATAGCTCTATTCCATCAAAAATTCAAGAACAAAATATGATAATCTCACATATATCTTTCATAATCCATATAAAATCATCACAAAGCTCATATAGTCATCAATGGAACATTTCATAATCTTCAACAGAAACAGAAATTCAAGCATGGGTTTTGAAGAACACGAAGCAACGATCACAGAAACGTAGAAATTATTAAAAACAGACGAAAATTCAAACCTTAATCAAGGATTAAGCTAGCCGAAACCTAGCTTGATCTTTTCTATTCTTTTTCTTTCAAATAATCGGCCAAAAAAGGTGAAAATGCATGGCCATTTTATGTTTTCTTTATTATAAAACATATTATTACACAAATGACTATTTTACCCTTAATTATTTCACTTTAAAATCCACCAACTAATGTCCATATTTGTCCACCATTAAAACAAATGGTAAATTTGACATGCAACGACCCTTATTTTAAAAGCCAAGGCCAATTAACCCCATTAACAATTAGCATACAACTTCTGCATTTTACGCGATTAAGTCCTTTTTGTAAAATTGAGCATAGAAACAGACAAATTAAATCACAGAAACATCACAGATAAAAATTCACATATCACAGAAACATAAAATAATATTAAAATATTTTTTAGAATCAGTTACGTGGTCTTGAAACCACTATTCTGGCTAGGGTCTAAACCGGACTGTTACAGGTGGGCTGTTTCAAATGTGGTTATTTTGGGCACAACCGCGACAACTGCTTGTTCAAGTTTGGCAAAGGGAGTTCACTAGTGATTGGAGGGGAACAAATACTCTCGAGAGAGACAGATGTGTAGTGGAAAGTGGAGGAAGAACAATTTAGATCATGGATGCTTGTTGAGCATAAGAATAGAAGGAAAACTCGATTAGTTATGAAACCCAGTAGTGCCACAAACAAAGATGTGGCAGCGATTCTAGATTCGAAGTGCTTAATAAAAATCACGGGGAGAAAATTAGAACGAATTCTGGCAGATTAAATGGAGTTAATGAAAGTGTGAATTTAGAATAGGAAGAATTGGGGATTGCTAGCACATTTAAGAAATCAGAAACAATTAGCATACAACTTCTGCATTTTACGCTATTAAGTCCTTTTTGTAAAATTGAGCACAGAAACAGAAAAATTAAATCACAGAAACATCACAGATAAAAATTCACATATCACAGAAACATAAAATAATATTAAAATATTTTTTAGAATCGGTTACGTGGTCTTGAAACCACTATTCTGGCTAGGGTCTAAACCGGACTGTTACAGGTGGGCTGTTTCAAATGTGGTTATTTTGGGCACAACCGCGACAACTGCTTGTTCAAGTTTGGCAAAGGGAGTTCACTAGTGATTGGAGGGGAACAAATACTCTCGAGAGAGACAGATGTGTAGTGGAAAGTGGAGGAAGAACAATTTAGATCATGGATGCTTGTTGAGCATAAGAATAGAAGGAAAACTCGATTAGTTATGAAACCCAGTAGTGCCACAAACAAAGATGTGGCAGTGATTCTAGATTCGAAGTGCTTAATAAAAATCACGGGGAGAAAATTAGAACAAATTCTGGCAGATTAAATGGAGTTAATGAAAGTGTGAATTTAGAAGAGGAAGAATTGGGGATTGCTAGCACATTTAAGAAATCAGAAACAATTAGCATACAACTTCTGCATTTTACGTGATTAAGTCTTTTTTGTAAAATTGAGCACATAAACAGACAAATTAAATCACAGAAACATCACAGATAAAAATTCACATATCACAAAAACATAAAATAATATTAAAATATTTTTTAGAATCGATTACGTGGTCTTGAAACCACTATTCTGGCTAGGGTCTAAACCGGACTGTTACAGGTGGGCTGTTTCAAATGTGGTTATTTTGGGCACAACCGCGACAACTGCTTGTTCAAGTTTGGCAAAGGGAGTTCACTAGTGATTGGAGGGGAACAAATACTCTCGAGAGAGACAGATGTGTAGTGGAAAGTGGAGGAAGAACAATTTAGATCATGGATGCTTGTTGAGCATAAGAATAGAAGGAAAACTCGATTAGTTATGAAACCCAGTAGTGTCACAAACAAAGATGTGGCAGCGATTCTAGATTCGAAGTGCTTAATAAAAATCACGGGGAGAAAATTAGAACGAATTCTGGCAGATTAAATGGAGTTAATGAAAGTGTGAATTTAGAAGAGGAAGAATTGGGGATTGCTAGCACATTTAAGAAATCAGATAAGGTAGGGGTGGCTACTAAACCGAAAGGTAAAAGGAATAGTTTTTCGAAAGCTAAAGGTAAGGGGGTTTTAATAGGTTGTAGACTGAAGCTCAATTCTAATATCCTTAAGCCTTCTAATAAAATGGTTTCTACCTCATCTGGGCAATAAAATAACCCTTTTGATGATGGGTCACGTGTGGGGCCAATTTTCTTAGACAGGGACTTGGATTCTTTCCAATTTCAATCAATAGGGTCTATTTTAAGTTCTAAGAAGAACGTTTCCATCAAATTTGTAAATAAAATAGTTTATTTGATGGGAACATAGGCACAAAACAGGAATTCTATCACAAATGTGAATCGTAATTCGAGGGGAAAAATTTGGTCAAAGACTGATAGAAGTGATTAACAAAGCTTCTGATAGGAAGAAGGACTTGTACAGACTACCTGTCTTGTTGATGATTCCTTAGCCTTACCAATAGTAGTGGCCATTAAGGAAATTATGCAGTGGCTGTTCAAGGAGGTTGGGGAGGACACTGTTATGATTGGAGGACTTTTAGAGGTGCTTGGGCTGGAGATTGAGTCTTTTGTGGATGTCGTGGCTTCTTGAGAAGATAGGTTTTTTTTTTGCAATTTCTTGTTTGCGGATGATGATTCCAGATTTGCGGTTATTTTTTTAGAATGTTCAAGGGTGTGGTCACCTCCATTTTCATATGTTTTTGAACTATTATAAAGAGGTCTGACCAAATATTATTGTTCTTTTTGAATCTAGGATGAGCAAATGTAGAGTGGGCTCAATCATCGCAAAGTTAGGTTTCAACAATTCTTTCAGAGTGAAAGCTGCTGGTTTCACGGGAGTTTTCTGGATACTTTGGAAGGATGATATTGGTGTGGAAATTTTGAATGCTCATTCTCAGTTTGTTCATATGCGTATTCGAGTTATTCATACGCATGTGACATTTCTTTGTATTGCTGCCTATTCTAGTCTTCATCTCAGCTCAAGGACTCATATTTGGGATAAACTAAGTTAGATTTCTGCTGAAGTGAATGATCCATAGTTGATTAAGGGGGATTTCAATGCCATATTGAGTGGCGATTAGCGAAAAAGTGGGTCCGAGATGTAAAAAATTAGGGTAATAATTTCAGATCCTTCATTTTTATAATGGTTTACATGATTTGGGATTTTTAGAGATTGGATCACTTAATTCGTAATGATTCTTGGCATTCCTTTGCTCCTAATACTACTATACGTCATTTGCATAAACTGAAATCAGATCATCACCCTATCATTGTTTCCACATCTCCAACTAAGACAAATAATAGAGTAAGACCATTTTGCTTCCTAGCTAGCTAGCTCTTACATCCAGATTTTCAAAATGTGGTGAAAGAATCTTGGAGATCTAATGAAGGTATTACTAAAAATTTGGAAAATTTCACTCCATTGGTCCAAATTTGGAGTAGAAATGTTTTTGGTAATATTTTTTCCAAAAAAGCGTAGAGCCATGATAGAGCTTGACCGTATTCAAAAAGGTATGAAACTAAGGGATTCTACAAAACTCAAAAGTAAAAAAGTAGATGTTCATCTTGAAATTGAAAATACGTTAAAATAGGAGGAATTATTGTGGTTTCAAAAATCTAGAAGCGAGTGGCTTTCTAATGGAGAAAAGGAATAATAAAATCTATCATAGTTGTACTATGAAACAAAGGAAGCATAACAAAATCAAGGGGCTAATGATTGATGATATGGGATGGTGTTATGATGGTAACAGTCTTAAGTCTCTTGCAGTTGAGTATGTCTCGAAGCTATATATAGTTGATCAATATTCGATTGGGGAATTCCCTTGTAAGGGACATTTTCCACAATTTTAGGATCATCTTATGCTTAAACTTATTGTGGAGGTATCTTTGGATGTGGTTTGACATACTGTCTTTAGTATAACGTTGCTTAAAGCTCCTAGAATTGATGGTTTGCACGTAAAATTCTATCAAGCAAATTGGGATATTATAGGGATCAATGTTTTGAAGATGGTTAGGCATGTCCTCACAGGTAGGTTGCTGTATTTAGATCTTTACAGGACCTTTTTGGTTTTGATTCTGAAAGTTCTCGATGCAAATTCTATAAGCCATTTTTCACCTATCAGTTTTTGCACTATTTTGTATACGATCATTACCAAGACAATCATTATTCGCCTTCGATAGGTGATGCATGTTCTTGTGAAAAAGAGCCAATCAAGTTTTATAGCTTCATGCTCCATTTATGATAACATCATTATTGCTTAAGAGACTCTTTACATGATAAAACAATTAAAAGCAAAAAGGGATGAATGGAAATTAAAGTTGATTTGGAGAAAGCTTACGATAGGGTTTGATAAGATTTCCTACAAGATACCTTATATGATGTTGGTTTGCCGGAAGTTATGGTTCATGCAATAATGAACTATGTCATGTCATCGTCTATATAGATTTTGTGGAACAATACATTGTTAGAGAATTCATTCCATCTAGAGGAGTCAAACAGAGGGATCCTCTTTCTTCTTATTTGTTTATGTATGTGATGGGAAAGCTTGGGCATATGATTGAAGTGGCTATGGAAAGAAGGTATTTGGAACCTTTGTTACTTTCTCGTATAGGTCCTATTTTATCTAACTTTTTTTTCAGATGACCTTTTGCTCTTTTGCAGAGTTGATGATAAGGGAGCTAATTATCTAAAAAATGTCTTGGATACCTTCTATCATTACTCAAGTCATCGTGTCAATAGGTTGAAGACACATGTATTTTTCTCAAGGAATGTTTCTGAAGAAGTAGCTTCAAGGTTAAGTTCCAAACTTGGTTTTACTAAAGTCGATGATCTGGGCAAGCATCTTGGTGTCCCTTTATTTCATAGTAGGGTGGGGGTTGTTACTTTTTAGTTTCTAGTTGATAAAGTTTGATCTAAACTTGATGGTTGGGATGCTCGAAAACTTTCATTGGTTGGTTGTCTTACTCTAGTTAATAGTGTTCTAATTATGGCCCCTAACTATTTTATTTCTACTGCTAGAATTCCAATGTCTGTCTGTTATGAAATTAAAAAGATGGCTCGTAGTTTTTGGTGGGGATCAATAGATTCAAAAAGGAAGGTATCACTGGTTAACTGGGATGTTTGTTGTACACCAAGTTTAAATGGGGGTTTAAGGATTAAGAGACTTCAGAATTAGAGCGAACTCTTCCTTTTAAACTTGTAGTTCAACCTAAGATTAATACTGATATGCTCTGGGTTCAGATATTGAGGAATAAATATAACATTCATGGGATCCTATCAGATGATATTCAGTGTAGTAACTTCTCTTACATCTAGTGGTCCATAGCTAATGTTTGAGAGGATGTAAAAAAGGGTCTCATCTGGGTGGTTCAAGATGGTCGTCGGGTTAATTTCTGGCTTGCTCCTTCGCTTAAGGATTTGGGGCCTTTGGCACAATATTACATTGGTAATGGACCTATTCAAGTTTCCCTACGTGTTTGCAACATTGTAAATACGGATGGTTCATGGAATGCAGATTGGCTACGTTCAGTTCTTCCTTGTGAGATTGTTGAGTGGATTTTAGGTTGCGTTCCATCGATGGAAGCTAAGACAAGTGTTTTCTTTATTGCAGGAACATACAAGAATTTGCTTGCTCCAACGTCCAAAGGAAACTCGAAAGTGATTCCTTCACTTGTAAAGTTTTTGCACCACAAAGAGTTCATATTTTTCTTTGGTTACTTGGCCTCGGAAAACTCTTGACTAATGAGGAATGTACAACGAGGTAATGTCCAATTATCCATTCTATGAATGTTGTGGCTTGTTTGTGGAATCTATAATTTATGTTGTTAGAAATTGAGGGGTTGCTTAAGTCATTTGGAAATCGGTGGTTCCAAGGTCTAATTGGAATGTTTTCTATAACCTTCCACTTGTCAAATTAATTATTTGGAATATTAGAAATGCGAGGAAATTGAAATTTTAAAGTGGCGAGCGGGATTCTTTCTATTCGATTGTTTGTTGGTTGATAGCATGTTTATTTTGCATATTTTACGTGTTCGAATCAATTAATTCTTGAATGAAATCCTGCTAAATTGGTGATTTTATGTTTAAATTCTATCAGAAATGAAATTTGGGCACTTTGAATAAAAAACAAGCAAAAAATGACTAAATTGAGCACAAGCAATAAAAGAGTGGCTGAACCAGAAATTTTGAGACATTTAAGGGTTGATTAGATTTTTCACTTTGTGAAAGCCATATTTAGAAAATAAAAAATCTTATTTGATTTCATATAATTAGTGGTTAGGTTATTTCTAGTATATGATATTTATATAAATAGAGGGTGTGGTGGCCTTTGAAAAAACACACTTGAATACTCTTGGGAATTGAATGAAAATTATTATTTTTCTTTCTATTGCATGCGTCAGTAATATTACAAGGCATTCTGCCACCTTTTTCCATTTTAGTCACTTTTGGCTTAATTGTTTTCCAAGTCCATTTCCTTTCTATCTTCCATCATTTCCCTTAAATCCACACCCATAAACCAACAATTAATCATGCTTTACTAAATTTCTAACTTAGCTTTAGGTCGGTATTCTTTTCGATCAAGAACCATGAGAAATGAATCTGTACTAAAAATATTTCATAACGATATTCACCATTTTTCCAGAATATTGAGATAGTACAAATTCGTCCCTTAAAGTTAACTCGATTTCAAAGTGCATGTTGGGTTGGAGTCATTTTGCCATACAGTTTGGAAGACGAGTTGGCCATGCTGTATTCGTATTTCTGTGAACAAATCGGTGTATCTTAGCAAGGTTATACTAGTGAGGTTTTCGTCAAGGGAATTAGTGATCACATTTAAACATCCCGCGCGGTTAAGGTCATTGATCTGAGTTGGGTTCTTTAGAACACAAGGCTATCGAGATCTTGAATTTCGAACGCATGTATCGTGGTTAGACAATCGATAATGGTTGGTTTGCTGGTCGTACAAGAATCAATTACGAAAGGAAGAATTGACGGTTATGACATTCTTAGCCACTATAATTAGCTTATTGATTGGAGGAGAAAACTCATTTTTAAGGATAGATTCAGAAATTGGAATTCACCGAGTTTGAGGCTAAGGCTTTATAATTTTGTTTGCAAAATTCAAATCCATTTTCTTATTTTATTTTATTTTCGATTAATATAATTGTTTATTTCTGCTATCTCACTTATTTAATTTCTAAGATTATCAACTGCCCTAATTTATTTTATTTATTTTTTAGCAAGTTCGTTTCGAGTCGTGGTCATGACTATTGACACGAAAAAAAATTTGTTCACAAGAAAAAAATGAAAGTTGATCACAACCAATCCCTGTGGACTTAACTCTACTATTATTTACTACTGTTTAGAGTTATTTTATCGTAGAAATTTTTATTTGGTAGTTTCGGTGCCGATCAAATTTTATCACTATTGTCGGGGACTGAAAATATTTTTCTAATTTTTGTTTATTTTCCTTATGACCAAGTCAAGGCCGGGGATTCTAGAACTTGAATTGGAAATATAGAAGTTGGCTCGAAAAATACGAAGAGAAGTTGTTCGACATGGTAAATGATCACATCCAAAGTTTGAAACATGATCTTAAACCGAAGACATTTTCTCATTCAACGAAGAAGACAAAATGATAGATCAAACTATATATCAGCTCGAAGGAGCACCAGATGAACAATAGCCATTATGCATAACTTATTCTGCAGGAGGAACGCTGTTCGAGTTGAAATTGAGCTTGAGTCATCTATTGTCCACCTTCTGCAGATTACAAAATGAAAATTCACATACCCATCTTAAAGAATTGCACATGGTTTGCACAAGCATGAAACTTTAGGGAGTGACTAAAGATCAAATTAAACTTCGTGCTTTTCTTTTCTCGTTAGCCGATTCTGCTAGAGAGTGGTTATTTTATGTACCTCCTAGATCTACCAATATATGGTTTGAAATGTCTTGTTTATTTCTTAACAGGTTTTTTCCAATAGCTCAAGCAGCCAAATTAAGTAGGGACATTGTAGGAATTTGACAAAGAAGACTGAATCGCTTTATGGTTAATGGGAATGGTATAAAAGGTTGTGTGCAAGTTGCCTACAACATGGCTTGACTGAATAGTTACTCTTGCAATATTTCTATGAGGGGTTACTCCCAATGGAAATGAAAATGATAGATTCTACTAGTTGAGGGGCAGTTGTTAATATGACGCCTAAAAGAGAAAGAAAGTTAATTTCGACCATGGTTGTGAACTCTCAACAATTCCGACTAGCTACGTAACCCACTAGATGGGTTCATGGGTTAAGTTCTCTAACTCAAGAAGATAAAATTTATAATATTATTAATTTTGTTTAAAATTTGCTTACAGATAAATGAGCCTAGCATGGCTGTGTGGAGTTTGTGCTATGTCAGATCACCTAACGAACTCATGTCCTATTTTACATAAGGGTCCAACAGAATAAGCAAATGTTGTCAAAAAATCTTCAGGGCCAGTCCAATAACTATAATGTGGGGTGGAAAGATCATCCAAATTTGAGTTATGGGTCGAATCCTCGATTTAATCAACCATACCAGCAAAGGTTGCTTCCAAATCAACAATTACCTCCTTCAAAATCATATTTGGAAGCCATAGTGGAAAGGTTAGCCAAAAGTACCAAAAAAATCCAACAGAAGACGGAAACACATATTCAAGAGTTGGATAAAAAAATGAGTAAGCTTGCACTTACAATCAGTTGATTAGAGTCACAAGGAAAATTTCCATCTCAAACTAAACCTAGTCTTCGACATAATGCAAGTGTTATGACATTGAGAAGTGGAACAGTTTTGGAACCCATACCTGGTACGAGTTGTGCCCATGACGTTGGACGAGAAAGAAGGAAACTTGACTCAAAGGCTTCGATGGAGTCAGCACCACAAAAACCATTTGCAATACCACTGCCGTTTCCTGGAAGACTCGTCCAATGCAAAAAGGAACGAGAAGAGAAGGAGATCCTTGACGCTTTTCGAAAGGTAGAAATAAACATTCCTCTTCTTGATGCGATTAGCGAATTCCACGATATACAAAGTTCTTAAAAGAATTATGCATGAGTAAGAAAAACTCATAGGTAATGAAAAGGTGAGTGGTGAATGTCGGAAAAAATATGTTCGTCGTTTTACAAAATAAAATACCACCTAAAAGTAAGAACCAATGTATGTTTTCTATATCTTGCAAAATAGGTAGTGTTAGGATTAAAAAGGCCATGTGTGACTTAGGTGCATCAATTAATGTTATTCCTTTGTCTATTTATAAACTACTAAACATCGGTCCTTTAAAAGAAACATGTGTAATCATTCAACTTGCAGATAGGTCGATAGTGCATTCGGAATGAGTGTTGGAGGATGCTCTTGTCAAGGTAAACGAACTTATTTTTCCTACAGATTTCTACATCATCAACATATAGGATGAAAACTCTGCCTACTATTCTGATATGCTACTTAGGAGACCATTTTTGAGTACTACACAAACAAAGATTGGTATGTGAAATGGAATTCTCACTATGGAGTTCAATGGAGAAGTGGTGAAATTTAATGTTTATGAGGTCATGAATCGTCCTAGCATGATTACTAATGTTTCAAATGTTGATATAATTGAGCCTTTAACTAAGTTGCATTTGGAATACCAGGACAAAGATGAATTACAAATTATTCTTTGCAAAAGTTTAGATTTTGATTCCATGAAAGAACTAGAGGAATGGATCACGGTTAAAGAGTCAATTCATGAAATAATTGCTTATATGGAGGCATCATAATTACAGAGAAATCTAGGCAAAACCTTTGAATTATATCCCTCGCGAACTAAGCTTTTACCATTTATTTTGTAGGCTCCTAAAATTAGAACTCAAACCACTACTGGACCATCTGAAGTACGCCTTTTTAGGTGGAAGAAATATGTTGCCGGTAATAATCTCAAGTAAACTCTCGAAGTTAGAAGAAGAAAATTTGGTATGAGTTCTTAGAGATTATAAAGGGGTTATTGGATAAACGTTTGCCGACATTAATGGTTTAAGTCCCTTGCCTTGTATGCACAAAATTCCAATAGTAGAGAATGCAATTCCCAAAAGAGAGACTGAAAAAAGTCTCAATTTGCCCATGATGGAAGTGGTAAGAAAAGAAGTTCAAAAATTACTTGATGCTGGGATGATTTATCCCATTTTTTTACAGTAATTGAGTTAGCCCAGTTCATGTAGTGCCAAAGAAAACTGGTGTGACCGTAATTAAAAATTCGGTAGGTGAAATGGTTCCCACTCAGGTCTAAAATGGGTGGAGAGTCTGCATAGATTACAGGAAGTTGAATTCTTTAACTCGGAAAGACTATTTTCCACTTCATTTTATCGACCAAATGCTAAAATGTTTAGTTGGTAAATCTCATTATTGTAGTCTTGATGGTTACTCAGGTTTTTCCAGATTCCAGTGGCACCAAAGGATCAAGAGAAAACGGCGTTACATGTTCCTTTGGCACATTCACCTATACACGGATGCCATTTGGACTTTGTTATGCAACAACCACATTCCAAAGGTGTATGGTAAGTATATTTTTTAACTATGTCGAGAAATTAATTGAGGTATTTATGGACGAATTTACTGTGTATGGTGAATCTTCTTATATATATTTGTCAAATCTTGCCAAAATTTTAGAAAGGTGCCTAGAATTTAACATTGTTCTAAATTATGAGAAATCTCATTTCATGGTTGACAAATGATTAATTCTAGGCCATATCATTTCTACTGAAGGAATTTCAGTTGATAAGGCAAAAATTAATGTTATTAACTCACTTCCATACCCCACAACTATGAGGGAGATCTGTTCTTTTCTTAATCATGCATGTTTTTACAGGCTGTTCATTTAAGATTTTTCAAGGATTACACCTACCACTCTATAACCTCTTACAGAAAGATAAAGAATTTGAGTTTGATCAATCATGCAGGGATTTGCTTGACACACTTAAACACAAACTTATTTTGGCACCCATAGTACAGCCACCAAATTGGAACCATCCTTTCAAAATCATGTGTGACGTAAGTGACCATAGCATGGGAGTGATCCTTACCCAAAGTAACTACTCGACCACTGAAAATAATTTATAACTATAGTCTTTGTTTTGGAAAAGTTTTGATCATATCTATTATGAACTAAAATTGTTTTTTTCTTTGACCATGCAACTTTTGAATATCTAATCGGGAAAAAAGAAGTGAAGCCAATGCTTATTAGATGGATATTGCTTTTACAAGGATTGATCTCGAGATTAAGGAAAAGAAAGGATGCAAGAATTTGGCAACTAACCATTTAAGCTGAATACCTCTATCAAAAGATGTCACACCTCTTAAAGATGATTTCCCAGATGAAAGTCTGCTTTCTACACAGACAATTTTCCTTGGTATGTAGACATGGTAAACTACCTTACTACATTTATAATTTCTTCTAATTTATCATGGTCTGAAAAGGATAGGATTAAACAAGGATAGGATTAAACAAAAATACCATAAATTCATGCTAAATCATCCACCTAACATTCAACCAATATGCCACACATAGGCACCTGAAACACATACAAATAATACTTACTTAAACATACCAAAAAAACCACAAATTCATGCATCATATCTCATTCTATGTTAAACTTAAAAACACAATATAATTGACTATTCTCACTCCAACACTTTGTACCAAGATGCTTTATACATCCACTATTAAAAAGTGTTCCAAAAGGACTTATCTAGTCATGTATCATAAGTCCAATACCATCCATTACCAACAAGCATAACATACTAACAATACGTTTGGTTGGCTGTAATGGAATAGGACTGTAATTGAATAGAGCTGTAATGGAATAGAGCTGTAATAAGTAATTCAATTGTTTGGTTGAATAGAATGGAATAGAACTGTAATAGTATTCTTGTGTTTGGTTGAATGGAATGATGTTGTAATAGCATATGGAAAAAAACTAAAATGACCAGAATACCCTTAACAGAGTTTTTTTAAAGGTAGATGATTATTGTTATTGTTATTAAATTTTAATAAGATTATTATTAAAAATAATTTAATAAAAATAATAAATAGTTTAACTATATTTTAACATAATTATTATTAAATATAATTTAATAAAAAATATAATTTAATAACATTATTAATATAATTATTATTATATGAATTAAAAAATCAAAATATATAATACTATAAAAATATATATAATCTACTTTATTATTTTTAAACTGTAATACATAATTAATGTGTTAAAATGTCATTACTGAAACAAATAATTGAATTATTCTACAATAAAAAATAATTAAATATTAGAAGTAATAAATAACTAATTGCTAAAAAAGTAATAAATAACTTGAGAATTATATTTCACATCTAAGCATAATATTCATATATTAACAAAAAATTATATGATTTCATTAGTTTATATGTCATAATCCATATGTTTTAAAATTTTACATCAAAAAGTTACATCATTGTAATGATATTCTATCATGTCATTATACCATCCAAATTTACAAACACAAAAAGTTACCAAAATATCAACACAACCAGGATTTTTAATGGTCAGCAAGAAATCTTCTGACCCATTCCAAAAGCACAGCAGAAGGTAAACTAAAGAAAATGAGCATTTGCGTTGGATGATCTGGAATTTTACTCAATGTTCGATAGCGTTCATCCTCAATTAAACCTTCCACTTCACATAATGTTGGATATAATTTCAGAGCACTTTCTTGAATGGTCATTTCTAACTTTTTTGAATTACCATTTCAGATGCAATACTCTTACTAATTTCAAGGCCAACGGTCCATATATTTTCTGCCAATAAAGCGACAGCATCATTAAATGAAGTAGAAAAATCACTTGCATCAGAAATCTTTTTTTCTTCTTTGAAAATGTAGAATCACCTTGGTTTCTAGCTGGTTGCGGTTGTGTAGCTGAAAGATCCATGTCATCCAAAGAAACATCAGTGTCGGCTCCATGGAAATCGTTTCTTTCTTCATGAGTATTTGTAGCAGCTACATCCTCAGCATTTATTTCTTCAATAATATCAGTAGCTGTTTGAGCATATTTTCCAGTGGCTCGATCTTTTGCGTAGATGGCAGTAAGTTGGTTATAATAAGGGAAACTTCGATGTCTGAATTGAGCTGCTTCTTTATGACTATAAAAATGAGAAATTCATATTAGATATAAGTTTTGTCAAAATAAGATAATAAAGACTTGAAATAATTCTTACATTTATATATGAGTTCCACACCGCATCTTTAACAACAACAAGCTGCCTATGCTCATCCCAACCAAAGCCGCTATTGTTTTTTCCACTAAGCATGTCATAAACAATTAACCAATCCCTTTTTAATGTCCTAATCCTCGATTCAAGATTAGGTTTAGCCTTCAACATGGCATTGGGTAAAACTTTTTCTAACATTTTTTCTAACTCATTTAAATAGAAGGCTTTGAATCCAGTATCAGCATTAAAGGTTCCAGCATTGTACAAGTTGACCATACAAACAACCAACGCAGCATCTTCTTCTGGAACCCATTTCCTTTTGGTTCCTCGAGAACTTTGGGAAGAAACACTTGATTGGGAAAAACCTGACATAACTATCTTAAGAAAAAATGCAAATGAAAATTAAGTTCAATATTATGCATTAAAAGGTCAACACTTTATAAAATTATAACACATGATGAATAAAAAGAAAATAAATTATCATTCAACAAGTCTAGTACAATACAAAAAAAAATCAAACACCACCAAAGTTTCATAAACTAGATATATGAAATAACATAAACAACTTAAATGTTTACTATTTTTACCCTAAACCTAACTAATTTCTAGATGCTTGCCATTCATCGAACATTTGGTTGGCTAGCTCTATCCTCCAAGTAGCCCATGCATCCGACGGATGAATATTTATGATATTCGGTTCATTGTCATCTATCACATTACTAGGTAATCCTTCTCCCAACTCCTCTTCAATAGGATCAAGACTCATTTAGGTTCAAATAAAATTATGGAGCAAACAACATGCAATAATAATTCTATTGTGCACCCTTACAGGATAAAATGATGGACTCCTAAGTATTCCCCATCTAAGTTTTAATAACCCAAAACATCTTTCAATAACATTACGCGCTGAAGCATGTTTCATATTGAAAAATTCTTCCGAAGTACTTGGTTGGTAACCTTGACGCCACTCATTCAAATGATATCTTTGTCCTCTAAAAGGAGTAAGAAATCCCTCACAATTTGTGTATCTAGAATCAATAAGATAATAACAACCTATAAAAAGAAACTATTTGTCATGGTTAATTTCCTAATAAAGTATGATCTTAAAAATTAATTCAAATTCCTCTAATTTTTGCAATTTACTATGAGGAACTTTTTGTCCATGTCTCCTACTGTGGCATCTCGAAGAACTCGTCCATCAGCAATAGAACCTTCCCAACCAGGAAGAACATAAACAAATTGCATATCAGGTGTACAAACACCTAACATATTTGTTGCTATGTCACCTTTTCGCGTTCGATATCTAGGTTATCAACTGTTGGGACCCTAATCTTGATGTGGATTCCATCTAAAGCACCTAAGCAATTCTACATCACATGTATAAAATCTCAAGTTAGAATACTATATTTAAATCCAAATGTACTAAATTATATACGAGCTATATATAGAACTCACTCCGATACCTTAAGCCATTTCCACCTTGGGTCTGTAGAATTAGTTGTAATTGGCTCTGCCTTTTTAAATAACACATCTTGTAAGCGCATGACAGCATTTAAAACATTGTGAAATGATCTGCTAACAGTTTCCTCGGACCTATTAAAGTGATGCTTGATAACTCGATTTTTAAGGTGATGAGAAATGATATGTAAAAACATTGCCACTTGCTAATCAACAAGCATGTTCCTTGATGACTTCAATTCCCCTAAAGTTTGTAACATCTCACATAGTTTAAAAAAGGTAGTTCTATTCATCCTAACTTGTTCAATACACGTCTTGTCACTAGCATATACAAGTCTTTTCACATAATTTCGTTTTGCATAAAAATCTAAAATATAGGATCTAACTCTTGGCCTATAAGTATGTAGGCTATGAATGGCACCCAATGCAACTAAGAACCAACCCGCAACTGTACACATTTGCAACCATATTGTAATAGCAAGACCAATTCTTTTATGCCTCTCATTTTGTACTATTAAAGGCAGACGAACCATTACTACAAGATATCAAAGTGTTACATATCTTCAAATCGTAGTAAAAGGGTCACATTTCTCCAATACTAATTTCAATAACAGTAAAACAAAATCAAAGAATTTAATTGCCAAAGAACTTACAGTGATTCAGTGAATACAAGATGCTCAACTCTGGGTGAGGAAGCAATCAAACAAGCCAAATAAGAAGAGGAAGCAATAACAAACTGTCAAAGAAAAAATGAACAATACATATTAATAAATAGGATAAGTCTATTTAAAAATATATTTGCTTATGTATAAGTAAATAATTTAACAAGCATTTAGTAGTGTATAAAAATAATATCATTTTCAAAGTTTCAAAGTTTGTTGCAACTGAAATTCGATCTTATTTTCAAAGAATTTCATGTTTATTTATATAAATACAATTATCCAAATAAATGTTTATTTGAATACTGACATCTTTTAACAATAGATATAATTATTCAAATCAGTTTAAGAGGCACAACTTTTAATAACTAAGAAACATAACTCAATACTTATACTCCTTCACTTACAATTGTTAAATCACTTATAACATTTTACATGTAGTTATCATTGAATGAACCGATTGTAATTATTGATTGAACTTCAAAATCCAATATATATGATTTAGTATATAATGTATTTTTTAAATATTTTTATAACATACTTATTTTGCTTATAGAAAAACTCTGCAGGTAATACATATGGAGTTGTGTTGAGTAAGGTATGACTATAAGCATGTGGTATAAGAAAGAAATCCAAGCAAAGCCAAATTAGTCAATTTTATTGACTCCTCCAATGTTTGCCTTTTGTGTCATGTATCTTGTTTTGTTTCCTTTGTTTGAAAGCGGAACCCAATAAATTGATCTTAAAGGAAGGGGAAGCCACATGAATTTTATCACTTTACATCAAACTTGTCGCCCATTAAATTTCTTTTCTTTCTTTATTTTATCATTTTATGAAAATCTTTATTTTACTAAATATTAAAATCAAACTCAAATACTTAATTAAGACAAAATAAAACTTAAATATTGAAATGAATATTAAAACCGAACTCCAATACTAAATTGGATATTAAAATTAAAAGCAAATATCAAATAATAGATTAACTCTTTTATATATATATATAAAGCTACTACTTCATATATAATATTCATATTATTTATTTCTTTTAAGGTGCAAATTGTAATTTGTTTTATATATAATATTCATAATATTCATATATAATATTTTATTTCTTTTTTAAAATATAATTTAAGAATAAATGAAAAATGTCAATTTTGGTTATAGAATAAAAATTTCAACTGTAACAAATAATTATTTAATAAATATATATGAATTAGAGAGAAAAAGATATTGAAAATGCTGAAAGAGGACTTTTACTGTTCCCCATGCATTATTTATTGAATGTTATAAAATTGTTCATACAACTCTCAAAGTTTTTTCTCATCAAACTTATAAACAGCTAAGGAATTTATTTTGTTCAATTAGGATGATCTAATTTTTAACAGTTGCTCAACTGATTATAATTCCATAACTTCAAACAAAAATAAATTATAACTCCATTAAAATTAAGAGTCAAAGTTAATAACTTGCAGAACCCAATCCACAATATTAGCAGGTTTTCTACATGGACAAAACCCAATTTCTATATTTAGTTAACTTGTTGAAAAAATATTAGAGAGAGAGAGAGAGAGAGAGAGAGAGAGCAAATCTGCAGAAACCCCATTTTTTTAATTAAGATGACAAGTATAGCCCTAAAATTGCAATCAAGATCCACTACTTTCAAGCTTTTTACATTTATAGGTATATGTTAAATGTGGATCAACTGATTCAGAACTTGAAAAAGTTACCTAACATTGTTGCAGAAGATGAAAAAAGAAAGGAGAGATGATGCCCCCCCATTCATGTTATAACACAAACATAATATAATATTACAAACATAACCTTTTTATTTTTTATTTCCTTACACCAAAAGGTTTTCCAAGTTGAGTTTCACTAAGAAAAAGTGAACAACAAAAGATAGAAATTGGACAAAGAGGGACCATTTTGATTGTTATATGGTTTTTATTTCATCTCTGTTTAAACTGAGTGCCCTTTGTCTCTTCTTTTAACGCTTTGTTTCCTTTTATTTTTATTCTTTTCATTGTTTTCTAGCTTTCATACATATTTTCTTTTCCACTTTTTTTGGGGGGTCTCCTTGGATTAACATGTCATGTATCTATCAACTCTTGGCTAGAGATTGTGAAAAAACAAGTTTCAAATATTCAAGTATTGGATATTGGTGTTATATATATTACAAGTGAACCTTATAGGGTCCACTAACTAGTGGTGAATATCTGACAATGTTACAAGAAATGTGCATTGGTACTTTGGGTTTGCTGGTATATACTAGTGGGTAAGAATTTATGATCAAATTAAAGGGTAGGTATCGTCAATAGATGGAGGTGGAGTAGAGAAAAAATAGTCCTGTTTTATGATTCTGCATATTTAGCAATTTCATTATATATGAATAAAAATTTCACCCCATTTTCTCAAGAAACCTCAAATATGTATGTTTTTTTTTATTCCAGCCAAGGAAAGGATCTCAAGTTCGAGTGGAAGGCTATCCCACAATCCTTCATGAAACCCTTGAAACATAACCAAAGATTCCCATCACTAAAATCACCACCAACAATTTGCCTCATTAAACACACTAACAAACTATCAATTCCTGTAGCAGAAACATCAACCATTTCTTTAACCCAAATTAATTGTTCCTTTACCGAATCAACAAGCTTTCCATACAATTTATTAACAATTCCAACAAGTAATCTTAAAAACAGCTTATACCTATCAATGACAATAGCATGTAAGTGCTTAATAGGGTTCTATTAAAACAGTATTCTTGGGGATCTGGGATAGTTAACAAAAAAAAGGTCTTAATTTTGATTGAAGAAGGTCAAAAGCTTACCTTGTCAGTGAACTGTTTCACTCGATTCAGCACCGATTTAACATCTGGGTGTTGGATCGATAGCCTTTTCCTCTCACACCGAAGTCGAATTTTCTCGAGAAAACTGAGAAATCTGGTTTTCAATGCGTTTTCGTTGAGAGGAACCTGATTTCAACCGGAGTTTGAAGATGAATTTGTGGAGGCTAAGAGGACTGTTGGAAGGAAATGGGAATCAGAGGTGGAAAAAAAAAAAGAAAAAAAATGTTCAGATGAAAAAGAAATGAGAAGGGTAAAGATGAAAACTTTTAACGCTGAATTGGTATTGTGGGGGGAGGCATGAATTATAAACGATGATTTTACCTGGAATAAGACTCTAATGCCCCATTCAGCCAACCAAACAATGTAATAAGGTTGGGCCCACTGAATAAGGCTGTAATGGTTTACCATTACAGCCAACCAAACAAGCTGTAAATTTTAACATTTACATATTCACCAATACATCATAATACTAAGGACTTCTCCTATTACATGTCACTTTAACCAACTGTAAACAAATACCCAAATTGACTACCATGCTGATGATGATAGTGTATAAGCTTCCGAGCTGATCCAATCAAAGTAACGATTCCAAGACTCCTACAAAAATCAAATCAAACTCATAAGCACAAAGGAGCTTAGTAAGTTCGATAAGTAAACTTATTTGCTATAAAATACCAAATTTCCAAAGGATAAATTTTATTACACTAACAATAAGCATGTTTGGCACTAAGCCTGCTACGCACAAGCCTAAATAATTTCAGCACTAAGTCTGCTAGGCACAAAGCCTGAATAACAATATACTTCAACACATAAACATCATTCCATAACAAAATTTAAAGAATTAGATCATTAACCAGGTATTTAAATTAACTAGGAATAAACATAAAACAAACTTACAAGACTAGTTTGCAGTAATTGCAAAGCACATAACTAGTCTGAAATCTTTCCTTTTCCACGATTGTTAACCCGTTCGTGATCTAAAACAATAGTTTCATTCAATTGAGTATTTACAAACTTCAATTTAATCCATAATTCATTTATATGCAAAATTATCATTCCACCCCTATCATTTTATCTTTTCACAATTTAATCCTTAATCTTACAATTGAAATCTAAGCATTTTAATCTGCCATTCAAGCTAACCGAATTTATTAAGGACTTATATCAACCCAAATAAACCATCACTTCATAAATTTAACATGATTTTTTACTAGTTTTACAAATTGATCCTTAAATGCAAATTTCATAAAAAATCACTTTACGAAACTTGTTTATTTATCAACAAGGATTCATAATCTAGCATTAAACATCAAGAATCAATCAAGACCATTCATGGTATAACCTCAATCTTTAACAGTTTTACAAATTAATCCTCGGGTTACCTAGACTAAGTTACCACGATCTCAAATACATAAAAATCACTAAAAACGGGGCTTGGAAACTCACCATGCAATTAAGCAAAGCTTGACTGAACCAAGCATTCATCCATGGTGTTCTTTCTCTTCAAAGTAGGTTTTTAGGTGAAAAAATAAAAGATGATACACCTTATTTCTTTTCTTTTGATTTTAGTTTAATTACCTAATTACCATATTAACTTTTAAAAACTAACAAAATTGCAATAATACCACACCATGCACATCCACTAACCTTATGAATGGTATAATTACCATTCAAGTCCATTAAATTCTATTTCCATAGTCATTAAGCCCTTCTAACTATTAGAACTCAACTTATAGACTTTTTACAATCTAGTCCTTTTTACTTAATTAATCATGCAAACATCAAAATTTCTTAATGAAATTTTAATACGAATTTAATAAAATTTCTAGACACCAATTAAATAATAAAATAATAATTTATTCATCAGATTTGTGGTCCCAAAATTACTGTTCTGATTTCACTAAAAATGGGCTGTTACAGTTGAGCTAACGACGTTAAGAAAAAGCGCTTTTTGGGAGGCAACCCAAATTTATTTTCATTTATTTAATTTTGAATTTTAGTTTAATTTAGGTTGAAAATAAAATAAATAATAAGATTATTATTTAATCTATTTCGTGTTATTTCCCAAGAACATTGATGAAGGCTGTCAATATTCTGACAATTAGATATCGGTTGGGGTATGGACAAATTGTGCTCAGTACTGCCATTTATTTTCTTCACAACAACACCTCAAACCTAAGAAAAAACCCCACATACCTAATCCAAATCCACATAACCTACAAAATAAACCCAATACCTAAAGCCCAAATATATAAAAAAAAATCAAACCCAATCCATTTTTCTTCAAATAAAAACAAACCCAAAACATAACCTAAACTAAGGCCCAAAAGAAAGAAGAAAGAAAAAGGAAAGAAGAAGGGTCGAAGGACCAAACAGGCCCAAAAAAAGAGGCCCCAAAAAATATTTTTTTTAAAAAAGAAAAAAACTCTAACCTCGCGAAATCTGATCTTAACATTTCCCATTAATTTCTTCTTCTTCTTCTTTTTCTTCTAACTACAAAACCCTAAATCCATTAAAACCACCACGTCGCCACTACTAGTCAACGCCATTCAAATTTCCTTCACCCCCACGCACCACCACACCAACCAATGGCAAACGACTTCGATTCGCAAGCATCACCGTCGCACATTTCTTCCCTCTTTACTGTCGTTAACCTTTCCATTTTTCCACCGTTCGATAAACCCTCCTCAAGCCAAACAGTATCGCAGTTCCCTAGCACCAAGCTGCCATCGTCCTATGCACTTAAAAACCCATAACACCACCAACCTTTCATAACACCAAACCCCTCACCTTTTCTCTATTAACCCTACCTCCCTTAAAACCCAAAAATAACCTTTTTAAGAATAGTCACAACCCTCTACACTACTGCCCAAATGTCGTTCTCCACTGTTACAAGCCATCACAGCCGTCTGCCATTATTCATCGTCAAGAGCCACAGCTAAAAAGTCAACGTCGATTGATTTTGAGCTCGAGCATATTCCATGGTTCGAACTAGAAACCAAGTGGCCGACGAGTTCTTAGTTTCTCTTAACAGCGACCAGAACCGGTTTTTGGCACATTCAGGCATTGATTTAGATAAGGAAGACTCAGAACCATCTACGCCACCTATAAGGTGAATTACTACGGCTATTAGGAATCGCCACCGATGAAGCCTAACTTCGATCGAGATAGAACACTTACACAGTAGTCTTGATACTTCTAAAAGGTCGAATCTTAACTTACAACCTAATTTACCTTTACTAACATACTATGTAGGTTGTACGGACGAGATCGAGACTTCTAACAACCATGACGAAGGTCCTTCAAATAGACACGAGCATGTTGCTCAGCGTCAAACGCGGTCGTCCACCACTCGAACACATCAACCACTACATAGAAGTATTAAAGCTACTGGAAATTTGAGTCCACCATCTGACTCACTTGAAGAAAATGTTCAACCACGTTAAGATGGTCAACGTAATAGGTAATGTTGTACTTACACTGTGCTAATAGAAGCATGACTACGAGGGTCTTTGAACTTTTCAACCCTGGAGCATCACGTAAAATACGACAACATTTGGCAACGTTCACTCTCGATCTATAAAGAAATTGATCTTTACACTCTTGATATGCTTAATATACGTGATGTCGTATTGAACTATTTTGATGCTATTGGTTGGAATTCATTTTCAAATGTTTCATGTGCTGCATATTATGAACTAGTTTATGAGTTTTATGCAATATTTAACTTCAATATTAATTCATTGCGAACTGTTAAAACTCATGATGTTGTCTGTTTTCAATTACTTGGTAAATATTTTAGAATGTCAATTTCAGATTTTAACATCATCATAGGTTTCGCTAACCCTGATGATGTTCAAACTAATTCCTACCATACAGATTTATTAAATATACCAAGTAATTTCGATGTAATGTTGCTTATTCTACTTTAACTCAATCTAGAAAGCTGCTAGAAATTCGAGTCCACTATCAAACTCGCTTGAAGAAAATGTTTAGCCACCCTAGGACGATCAACGTAATAGGTAATGTTATACTTGCACTGTGCTGACAGAAGCACGACTACGAGGTTCTTTGAACTTTGCAACCTTGGAGCATCGCGCAAGATACGACAAAATTTGGCAATGATCACTCTCGATCTGTGAGAAAATTGATCTTTACACATTGATATGCTTAATATACGTGATGCTGTATTGAACTATTTTGATACAATTGGTTGGAATTCGTTTGTAAATATTTCTTGTGCTGCA
Organism: Gossypium hirsutum; assembly: GCF_007990345.1. Lineage (NCBI taxonomy): Eukaryota > Viridiplantae > Streptophyta > Magnoliopsida > Malvales > Malvaceae > Gossypium > Gossypium hirsutum. The sequence continues at coordinate 108,187,877 of NC_053434.1, forward strand.
TATTATGAACTAGTCTATGAGTTCAATGCAACATTTAACTTCAATATTAATGCATTGTAAACTGTTAAAACTCATGATGTTGTCTATTTTCGATTACTTGGTAAATATTTTAGAATGTCAATTTTAGATTTTAACATCGTTATGGGTTTTGCTAACCCTAATGATGTTCAAACTAATCCCTACCATACAACTTTATTAAATATACCAAGTAATTTCGATGTTAATGCTACTTATTCTGCTTTAACTCAATTTGGGAATCATCTTTATAATCCTAAGACCTCTAAGGACTTGTTAGTGCATGATCCAATTTGAAGGTATATTCATTGGTTTTTAGCTTTGAGCTATTCAGGTCGAAATGATTCATCATCTGTTTTAACCAAGACGAAATTATTTTTCTTGAGGTGTATGCATTCTAGATATAAGGTTAATTTAGGATATTGGTTTGCACGAAATTTTCATGTTGTTTTACGCTCTAATTGACCATTCATACTTGGCTCATATATTACAAATTTAGTTTCCAAACTTTTTCCTTCTAAGGTCAGTTTTTCCTCATTTACATATGCATATACTATTAATCACCTTAATGAGTATTGTTTGGATTTTATGGGTTTGCTTGCTAGCACCCCTATTGCGTATTATTTTTTCCTCCAGGTATACTAACTATTCACAGTAATAATGACTTTCACCAATGTCACAATTTCACTACTAGGGAGCAAGAGGAGTAGCCTCAGTCATCTGTAGAGGCACGTTTAAGCCGCATCGAAGCTTGCCTTGAAACAGTGGAAACCCAAAATCTCCACAATTCTTGCCATCTTGCAAAGTAGTCACTCCTAACGCCGAAAACCACCTTAGATATACACAGGGAGTATACTTGAACTTTCTCTCTATGATACTTTAATTCATATGCAATATGCTTGAGGACAAACATAAATTAAGTAGAGGTGTTGGATTAGTAAGTGTGCATGATTGGTTTTCTTTTGTTGCATGATTGTTTCTCTTTTGCATGTGTTAATTCTTATGTTGGGATTATTTATTAATTTGTTTGGCATTGAGCCTCTAATTCCAATGCTTATTCAATTTAGATAGTTGTGTGGTTCTTGAATTAAAGTGTTCATTATCTAGTTTAATCGACATGTCTGTTTTAAATTTGAAATATTGTAATTAGATTATTTCATGAAAATTGACTTTTTATAAAATTGCTTAGTAAGAATATTGTTTAATTTTAAATGTATTTGCTAGTTTATTTAAAAAAAAACTACTTCAGTGATGGTTCAAGTTATGAGTGAAGATTTCAAAAATGTAACTGAATTTAGTAATCGAGATAAGGTGCTTAGGTTGTCATCTCATTTTGCGTAAAAATGTTCGAGTGACGAACCGAAAACTTGTAAACACTCTGTTAACTGAGCTACCATGATTAGGGAAAAATAACCCATTTGGAGATTGTCAAATTGAGTAACTGAGGTAAGGTGCTTAGGTTGTCATCTCACTTTTAGTATAAAGGTTTGAATATATCCCAAATTTACTATATAATTAATTGAGAATAAATACCTTGAAAATTTTGGTTCAATTTAAATTTAGTGAAATGATTGAATTTACATGTTTGAATTTTATGGACACTTGTTGATTAAATTGAGTATTTGAACGCTTATTCATTTTTAGCCTAAATTGTTTGCATTGATCATAGTTGCAGAATAGAGGCTTGATTTCTAATAAATTATTGAATAATTTCTAATGTAGGAACATACAATATGCTTGAGGAGAAGCATGGGCTAAATAGGGGGATTTGATAGCATGTTTATTTTGCATATTTTACGTGTTCAGATCAATTAATTCTTAAATAATTCTTGCTAAATTGGTGATTTTATATTTATATTCTGTCAGGAACGAAATTCAGGCGCTTTGAATAAAAAATAAGCAGAAAAGGACTACATTGATCACAAGCAATAAAAGAGGGGTCGAATTAGAAATTTTGAGACATTTAAGGGCTGATCAAATTTTTGACTTTGTAAAAGTCATATTTAGAAAAGAAAAATATGATTTTGATTTCATGTAATTAACGGTTAGGTGAGTTAAGTTATTTTTAGTATGTGATATTTATATAAATAAGGGGTGTGGTGGCCTTTGAAAAAACACACTTGAATACTCTTGGGAATTGAATGAAAATTATTATTATTTTCCTTTCTATTTCACACGTCTTTAATATTACAAGGCATTCTGCCACCTTTTTCCATTTTAGTCACTTTTGGCTTAATTGTTTTCCAAGTCCATTTCCTTTCTATTTTCCATCATTTCCCTTAAATCCACTTCCATAAACCAACAAATGTATGATTAATTTCATTCTTCACTAAATTTCTGACTTAGCTTTAGGCTGGTATTCTTTTTGGTTAAGAACCTTGAGAAATGAATTCGCACTAAAAATATTTTATAGCGGTATTCACCATTTCTCTAGAATATTAGGATAGTACAAATTCGTCCCTTAAAGTTAACTCGATTTCAACACAAAGTGCACGTTGGGTTGGAGTCATTTTGGTGTACAGTTGGGAAGACGAGTCGGCCGTACTGTATTCAGATTTTCACGAACAAATTGGCATATCTTGGCAGGGTCATACTAATGGGATTTTTCGTCAAAGGAGTTAGTGATCGGATTTAAATGTCCCACACAGTTGAGGTCGTTGATCCGAGTTGGGTTCTTCAGAATGCAAGACTATCGAGGTATTGAATTGGAAATGCATGTATCGTGATAAGACAATTTGTAAGGGTTGGTTTGCAGGTCGTATCGGAATCAATTAAAAAAGGAAGAATTAGTTGTTAGGACATTCTTAGCCACTATAACCAACTTATTGTTTGAAGGAGAAAACTCATTTTCAAGGATTGATTAGGAAACTAGAATTAATCCAGTCTGAGGCTAAGGCTTTATAATTTTGTTTACAGAATTCAAATCCATTTTTTTTATTTTTTATTTTCAATTAATTGGTTCCTGTGGAAGAATCTGAATGAGCTTAGATTTAATCATGCTAGTGATAAAAGTGATGATCTTATTTCTTTGGTAGCTAGTTGGACGAATTCTTTGAACACCAATGATTTGTCTCAAGCTTGGAAAGCTACATCTAGTTTGAAGGCATAGCGGAAACCCTCAGATATCAGATGGGCCAATGATAATGTGGATGGCTCAGTTTCGACGGTAAGATCGAGTGCGACCTTAGTTGGAGCGATAAGAGGACCTAATAGGGGCTAGTTTATGGGATTTGGAATGGTGACAGGATTAATTGCTATATTTCAGGTTGAAGCTAGAGCCATACTTGAAGGTCTAAAGATAGCTTGGGTACGTGGTTTCCGTTAGGTGGAAGTGGTGAGTGATAATGCTCTTTTAGTTGATATCCTACAAAATGGATTAGCTAGAACCAATAGTGTTGTTGAAGTTAGGATGATTCATGCATGGGTTTCAAAATATTTGCAAGTGAAGTATAGACTTATCTCGAAAGATATAGTAACAGACTTGCTGATTGCTTGACGAAGGAGGCTACAGGTAATTAGGATCAGTTGATTATTTTTGATGATCCACCTTTCTATGTGCAACTTTTGGAAGCTGACATGCTTCATGCGTTGTCTGAGGTAGCTCTTGTTAATTAGGTTAGATTCCTTTAGCCTAAGTTACTCTTCTTATAGAAAAAAGACCAAAATTTGATGTTTTCTATTGCTTTTAGCAAATCCTTGAAGTTCTACCCCATAATTCAAACAAGTATGGTGTATACAAAATTTTAAGATATTTAAACTCAAGAAGTAGATCTATTCATTAAAGTAAGTTTATTTATGTTCGAGATCAAAGTTTGATTCACATTGTTGGTATGTGAGTTTGAACTTGTATTGTATTAAAAAGTATATTTAATATTTTTACTAAGTTGATATCACACTTCAGATAAGTTTCGACTTAATGAAAAATTTATTAAAAACTTCTTATTTTTACAATGTGATAGATATTATTTTGAAGACAAATTTAACTTTTCATATAAAATCTAGAAAAATTATTTACAAATGATGGGATTTAAACCCAAAACGTTATAATTTTTAATAAAAAATTTTACCAATTCATTTCAACTAAAGCTATATCTTATTTTTATATCAAAGCTTTTTAAATTTGTTACATAAATTTTACACCCACATCACAAATATCTCATAATCTAATATATTTTAAAATATTTGTAATTTAGTATGCATTCTGTTTTATACGGACAATTACATAGTGGACAGAAAAATGACTTTAAATCTAATTCCAATCAATTTCAGTTTAATAAATATTAGAAATATTATCATATCTTTATGCGTGTGGAAATAGCGGATTTAAAACACAAATATGTGTTTAAAAATAACATATAATAAACCATGAAACATATGATTTAAAACTAGTTAATAACACATTAAATATGTACAATATTAAAAAAAATAGATTAAATTGTGAGAAACGAAATTTAAACATATAAATATATTGGATAAAAAAATACTAAATGCACTACAATTATTTATCATGATTTTATCATCAATTGTGAGTTAGTGTTAAGTTGACTTGTGACACCAACTCAATTATTAACATTATTAATATATACAACTAACGAAGATAATAAATTATGCATATTAAAATTAAAATGAAACTTTAGTTAAGTGATATTTTTAAGGTTTTATTAATTTAATTGGTGCAAATTCAAATCCCACTATAAGCATATTTTATTAGTTTTTGTTTAAATGAAAATACTTAAATACTATAATTTATTTTAATTACGAAAGATATTTCTGTAATTTTTTTAATCGAGTTGATGTCCAATTAACTCGTGCTACTAATTATTCGTGTAAATAACTCAATATGTATTTAAATATGTAGAGTAGAGGTTCAAACATGTATAGTAATAGTTTGATTTGTTCCTGTTTCAGCTTTCAACATTGAGAAAAGAAAGAAATAAAAAAGAAGAGAGCAATGGAAGGGCTAATTAATTGCAAAAATTGGTCTTCATTTTGGATTCTTCTATAAATATCAAGGCGTGTATGTATATTATATCTTACAAATCTTATTTTATTTTAAATATAATTATATGCATAGCATAATTACAATAAATAAATCTAATAATTTATAACTAGGATCAATATGATGAATGCAGATGATAATTAAAATAAAATCATTAGTACATTACAAATCTTATTTAAGCCCCCAATTAACTTTTGACCAAATTAATATCTCTGATTTGGGAACTTTTCCCACTTCTAAAGACTTTCAAATAAGTTTGATTGAAAAATAGGCCAAGTGTTTTACTTGACCACCTCAAGGCCACAATGCCTTCACTTCTTCCTATTATTTTATTCCTATAAAACCATATGCCTCTACATTATAAAATTTATTTCTTGACCAACTTTTGGAACCATGACTGCATTCTTAATCTTTTGTTTCTTTTATGGAAGAGATTGCAATAATTTTACTAACATGAATGAATATGTTCAAATGATCAATAAATTTTTTTTATTTCAGTAAAATAAGATTATTAATATACAAATATGTATATAATATATGTTACATTATGATTATGATACGTGAAAATAACTCAATTATTAATATAATATTATTCAGGCTATGTTTGATAAATTAAAAAAATTATTAAATGTTGAAAAAATAAGAGTTAAAAATTTAAATATTGAATTAAAGTTATAAAATATGTTTGGTATGCTATTTAAAATTAAATATTGAATATAATTTTATGATTTGATAAATGATAATATAATTTTAAATGAAATAAAATTAAATAGAAAAAAATTAAAATATTCTTTATTAAATGATACGTAGGTTCTATGTATTTATCGTTTTCAACACTTTTCTTGTAAAAAAATTCTATGTTGCAATTTATTAAACATATCTAAAAAATTAAGTTGTTAAAAATATTAATTCTCAGTTGATTAAATTTTTAAACACTTATCAAACAGGGTTTTAGCGCCAACAAATTATGGGAAGAGTATTCTATCGTATAGCATGAGAAGTTGGCAATCCCATTCTCTATCTCCAATTATATATATAAAAAATACAATAAGACCTAATTAGAGTCCACTTTGGAAAATATTGGAAATATTGAAATGCAATTCTCTAATTTTAAAAATTGATAAATTCGTCTCTTTGTTTAAAACTGTCAAAATTTAATTCTTATATTTTACAAAAATTAAAAAGTTAATCCAGTTGTTAATAAAGACATGAATTTGAATTTTCATTAACTTCTTGCAAATATTTATTGAACAATTGATTTTACTAATTCCTTGTATATAAATTGTTGTATCCGATGATTATTTATGTAGCTTACCCTAATTATTAATATATTAATAAATTATTTTTAATATCAATTTACTAATATAATAAATAATAAATATTATTCTCATGAGTTGAAAAAATTCTTAAAACTCGTTTTTTTATGTATACTAGTGTCAAATATTACACACATTGCATATGATTTTATGTGTTTATTTTTAATTCATTAAATAATGATTAGTGTAAATTATAATAAAATCTAATTAATTATAAAAAAATAATTAAGAGAATAAAATAATATTTTCAAAGTAATGAAAATAAAAAAAAGAGTAAAAAACAACCAATAGTAAAATATTAAGTAATTAGTTAAATAATTAGTTTTCCAATATAAGCCAAAATTTCATTTACAAAGAATCAGTATTTCAATGCTCCATTGCTTTTGACATAATATTTCTAAACACAATATAAGAAACCATTCAAGATTATATAAGTATTATGAAAATAAAATAACAGTAAAACTATCAAATATCAAATAATAATAATAAAGCAAATGATAACAAGTAGTAATGAACATCCATAATTTTTATGGTGATGAAAACAAAACCTGTTAAATAATATTAAAATATGATTTTTCTAATAACTCTTTAAATTCTATTTGATTAGAGAAATTTTAAAAATATAGCTTTATAATTATTAATCATAGACCATAGATAAATAAATAACAAAAATTGAAGAATAGAGTCAAAAAGATTAATAGTTTATGATAATATATTCCATTTGATTGAATCTGTAAAACTTAATTAAATGATGAGTTGTAGTCCATGTTCTGTGGTCAAAACCTTACGTATACAATGGAATTGTTTTCAATTAAAAATAATATCTAAGATAATGATACTACTTTTTTTTTTTCCTTCTCCCACATGACTATGTGAAGAATCAACAAATAAGGCATAGTTCTGTTTGACGGCTTGACATTTTCCACTTTCTTTGCACATTTTTTTTCTTTTTCAAACATATATCATTGTGGATCAGATTCTGTATATATTATTTTTTAATATAGGGATTGAATTCAATTTCCCATACTTATAATATTATTCTCTTATCATTATTTTATAAAATCATTATATTTCATGGAATGCCCATAAAAATTAATGATAAATAAAAAATGTAAAACGAAAAAGGTTAGTAAACAACCTTTTATTTATGTTGATATAAAGAAGCAGGATGGGTGATTGATGACAGTTATTTCAATAGTAGTGTGAAGAGCTGTAAATGAGTGGAAAGAGGCTCTAGAAGGAGACAAAGGAATGTTTTAGATGGGTAAATACTAAGTAACGTGCTCTTGCATGATTTTCTAGATTGACGGAAGGCATATGTATACATAGGTACTAATACGGGTCCTGTAGGATTAATTGTCTCACTACATAGTAGATGTATTAAGTCATGGTGAACCCTTAATACGTTCCTTTGGAGGTTATAGAGGGTTTTGTTTTTTGTGGCTGCCTTATGCCAACCCTAATGTGATTGGATGAGGTCGACATTATAAAACATATAAAAAACAGAAATTAGTAGACATGTAAGGTAAAGTGTAGTCCTCAGGCAAGCTATTTTTAGTAAGTGAATTTTTTTCATCAAAGTAGTTGACTTGAAAAAAAATCTTGAGGCAAAGTAGAATTATACAACAATTGCCCGTAGAAGAGAAGGTTTTAAAGCAACCTTCCTTAAGACACAAGTTGGTGTGAGTGTCACATTCATATACTGACAATTAAAACATTTAAGGTGGCATGCGTGAAATACATGTAGCGCATGTGTAGCATCCTCTTTTTTTTTTTTTTTTTGGTATCACGCAATTTTTAATAAATAGATATCCATATGTAGTTGTCGTATTGGTAGGTGATTGGGGTAACTTTTCGTGTTTTTCAGAGCGTTTTTTAAGTACACGAAACATTTGACACCGATAAAACGGAAGTTTAATTAATGATTTATACTACTCTTTTTTTTTCATCAACTAAGAAACTCTTTAAAATTTTCTTGCCAAAACTTTTCCGGAGTGTTTGTTGTGTTAAGACGATTTAGTGAAGCAAGGTTTTCTTGTGAGTTCTTTGCTTTGCTTTTCTTCTTTTCTTTTTTAAGGTTTGATTCACTATTTTAGTTCGCAATGTGTTTTTAAGGTGTGGGTCTTTGCTTTTTTGTTTGTAAGAGTCTTTTTTGGTTTTTATTTTGTACTTGAGAGTTGTGGTGGTTGACTTTTGGGTAGAATGGCTAGTGATAGTAAGATAAAAAGAAAGAGAAAAGTTGTAAGGAAGGAGGCAAAGTAGGCATAGAGTTTTAAGGGAATTTGATGTTTTCATGGTGAGAAATATATTTAGCTGTAGGGCTAAAGATGAAGTGATGAGGAGTATGTTACATGTAAGGGGAATCATAATGCTGAGATGCAAATTTTAATTTTTGATTCTTTAATGTGAGCGTGAAAAATAAAATGTTGGTAATAACAATATATAGCAACGAAAAGAGAAATAAAAATAAAGAACATACAGATTTTTACGTGGAAACCCTTTCGGGAAAAAAATCACTGGCAGAAGAGAAGAAAATTCACTATGTCGAATTCGAATAATTACAAGAGGAGTAGACTATGTCTATTTATAGGCTTGTAAAACCATATTCTAATAGGAGTGCAGTAAGATTAAAATACCTTATTCTAATCAATATCAAATAGATAAAGTTTAATTAGGTTTAAAAAACCTTATTCTAGAATAAAATAAAAGAAGTGTAGTTTTATATGGATTTAACTTTTATTTTATTTTACCATTGTACTTTATTTAAATAAGGATTCGGGTCACTTAATTCTAGCAATCTCCACCCTGACACAAATTCTCAATGAACAAGTTCTTCATCGTGAACTCTCAACGAACAAGTTCTCCACCTCTTCCATAAAACCCCTTAAGGGTTTAACTTCAACAATGAACACCAACCAAGTTTAAGCAATGCTCAAACTTGGTTATAGGAGGTGACTTAGTCATCATATCTGTAGGGTTTTCATGAGTACTAATTTTGCTCACAACAATATCACCACGAGCAATAATACCACGAATAGAATGATACTGAACATCAATGTGTTTTGTTCTCTCATAAAGCATTTGATCTTTTGTAAGGAAGATAACACTATGACTGTCACAAAATACCGTATTGATTTGAAGGTCTTCATTACCTTCAACCAAATAGCTTCTTTACAAGCCTCAGTAATCAGATGTACTCAGCTTCATTGGTAGACAAAGTGATTGTAATTTGCAAAGTGGCTTTCCAACTGATTGCACAACCTCCAATTGTAAAGACATAACCTGTGAGAGATCTTCTTCTATCAAGGTCTCCAACAAAATCAGCATCAATATACCCAACGATTCCATCTCTAGTTCTTCCAAACTGTAAGAAAACATCAGTAGTACCTCGTAAGTATCTTAAAATCCACTGAACTACTTTCCAATGTTCTTTACTGGGATTCCCCATGTATCTGCTAACTGTATTGACTGCATATGATAAATCTGGATGTGAACAAACCATAGCATACATGAGAAATCCCACTGCACTAGAGTATGGAACATGTGACATGTACTCAATCTTATCATCTGATTGTGGAGACAAAGCCGATGAAAGTTTGAAATAAGATGCTTAAGGAGTACTAACAGGCTTAGCACTCTGCATATTGAACCTGCAAAGAACTTTCTCAATGTACTTCTTCTGACTTAGGTACAATTTACTTACTTTTTTATCTCTGAGAATCTCCATACCAGGTATCTTCTTTGCTGGTCCCAAATCTTTCATATCAAATTCTTCACTTAGTTGGGCTTTAACATTTCTTATCTCTTCTTTATCTTTCGCTGCTATCAACATGTCATCAACACAAAGGAGTAGATACACAAAAGAACCATCACTGAGTTTCTTAAAGTAAACACAACTATCAAAGCTACCTCTTTTGAAATCATGAGAAGTCATAAAGGAATCAAACCTCTTATACCACTGTTTTGGTGACTGTTTCAAACCGTAAAGGGGCTTTTTTAGCAGGCAAACATAGTCCTATTTTTCTGAGACTATAAAACCTTCTAGTTGTTGCATGTAAATATCCTTCTCAAGTTCTCCATGCAAAATTGCAGTTTTTACATCTAACTTCTCAAGCTCCAAATCATGCATGGCTACAATACCAAGCAAAACTCAAATTAACTATGCTTTACAATGGGAGAGAACACATCTGTGAAGTCCACTCTTGGAATTTGACTGTAACCCTTTGCAATATGCCTTATTTTATATCTAGGTTCTTCAACTCCTAGAGTCCCTTCTTTCTTTTTAAACACCCATTTACAATGAACAATCTTTTCCCTTTAGAAAGTTTCACAAGATCCCATGTTCTATTTTTGTGAAGTGATTTCATCTCCTTTTGCATAGCAAACATCCACTTTTCTGAGTCTTCACAGCTAACCGCCTCAGAATAATTAGATGGCTCTTAGTTTGCATCTATATCTTCAGCCACATTTAAAGCATAAGCAACTAGATCAGCCTCGGTATACTTCTTTGAAGGTTTAATTTCTCTTCTAGTTCTATTTTTGGCGAAAGAGTATTGTGGTGAAGAAGCAACTTTATTCTAAATTTTGTATTGGCTTAAAGAGTCAAACCTATTGTAGATTCTAGATTTATATGATGCTCCACTTGCTTTTGATTTTCTTTATTAGAAGAGTCTTTAAGAGATAAGTTAGGTAACATAGCAGTTTCATCAAAAACATCTTTGCTAATTACAACTTTTCTATTTTCAGGACACCATAGCTTATACCCTTTTACACTAGCTTTATAACCAAGAAAAACACATTTAATAGATCTCAGTTCCAATTTTCCATTATCAACATAAGCATACGTAGGACATCCAAAGATCTTTAAATCAGAATAGTTAGCAGGATTACCAGGCCATACCTCTTGTGGAGTCTTTTTCTCAGTGGCAACAAATGGAGATCGGTTAATCAAAAAACATGCAGTAGAGGTTACTTCGGCCCAAAACGAATTTGGTAAGTTGGCATTTGAAAACATACATTGAACCTTCTTTATGATCATTCTATTCATTCATTCTGCAATGTCGTTTTGTTTTGGAGTATAACGAACTGTCAAGTGTCTCACGATCCCTTCTGACTTGTACAATTTATTAAACTCATCAAAATAGAACTCTAAGCCATTGTTTGTGTGGAGGTATTTTATTTGTTTTCTGATTTGTTTTTCAATCAAGTTTTCCAAGACTTAAATACGAAAAACACATCGCTTTTCGGCTTCAGGAAGAACGCCTAAACTTTTCTGGAAAAATCATCAATAAAAGTTAGCATACAATTAGCTTCACTTCTCGAAGGCACTCTTGATGGCCCTCATAGATCAAAATGAATATACTCCAACATTCCCTTCGTGTTATGGATTCCTCTGGTGAATTGAACTCTCTTTTGCTTCCTAAAAATGTAGCGCTCACAAAACTTCAGTTTGCAAATTCCTTGCCCATCACGAAGTCCTCTTTTGCTCAATTCTGTCATGCCATTCTCACTCATATGCCCTAGGCGCATATGCCAAAGTTTAGTAATATCATCATCTGACAAGAAAGAGGAAGCAACAACTGCATCACCAATAACAGTAGAACCTTGCAAAACATATAACTTGGCAATCTTTCCCTGCCCTTTCATCACAACTAGGGAACCTTTGGAAATCTTCAAAACCTTACTTTTAGCTGTGTATTTGTAACCTTTTAAATCAAGAGTACTTTACAAAATTGAATTTCTCTTCAATTTTGGAAATTTCGTATGTCACTAAGTGTTCTGACAACTCCATCAAACATCTTAACTTTAATTTTTCCAACATCTGCGATTTTACATGAAGTATTATGTTCCATCAAAATAACACCTTCAGACACTGTTTCGTAAGTTGCAAACCAATCCCGATTGGGACTCATGTGGAAGGTGCAGCCCAAATCAAGGACCCACTCCTTGCTCACTTTATAATTTTTGACAGAAGCGACTAGAAGTTCACCATCTGTATAGTCTTCTACAGCATCAACTTCACTGAAATTTTCTGGTTGTTTTCTCTTTTGATTCGTAGCCTCCCTTTTGATATTGTTCTATAGCTTATAGCACTCAGATTTAATGTGTCATTTCTTCTTGCAGAATTTACAAATATTATCTCTGTTTGAAGACTTCGATCTACCCTTAGATTTACCGACAAAGATTCTGTTCCTGTGCCCTTACACAATCATCATCAGCATTCCAATCTTATCTTCCACGAATAATGAAACCCTCTCCTTGAGAGTCAATTTGAACCACAAGATGCTTCATCTTATCATATGAGGTTAAAGAATCATAAACCTCATCAACTATGAGAGACTCACGGCTATATAAAATCTTGTCTCTAAAGGTTGAATATGACAGGGGCAATGAACAAAGTAGAATCAACCCTAGATCTTCCTTATCATACTGAACCTCTATGGCCTCGAAGTTTGAGAGAATTTTTTTAAACATTGTTAAGTGTTCATGTACAGATGCACATTTCTCCAAACGATGAGCAGAAAGACACTGCTTCATATGCAACTTGCTGGTTAGAGTTTTCGATATACATATTTGTTTCAGCCTCTTCCATAATGTAGCGGCAATCTTCTCCTTCATCACATCCTGCAAAATTTTGTTAGACAAATACAGATGTAACTGTGTTAATGCCTTTCGATCCTTACGCTTCTTCTCTTAATCCGTTAATGTCAAAGGCATCTTATCTATCCCTAGCAGGGCATCCTCCAGATCCATCTGAGTAAGAACTACTTGTATCTTAATCTGCCACAATGCAAATATAGTGTTGCGATCCAATAGCGAAATTTTATACTTCAAAGACGCCATTACCGTGATCAAGATGAACAACCCGGAAGCTAGGATACCAATTTGTGAAAAATAAAATATCAGTAATGACAATATATCGCAAAGAAAAGAGAAATAAAAACAAAAAACACACAGATTTTTACGTGAAAACCCTTTCGGAAAAAAAATCATGAGCAGAAGTGAAGAAAATTCACCATGTCGAATTCGAATAATTACAAGATGAGTAGACTATGTCTATTTATAGGCTTGTAAAACCATATTCTAATAGGAGTGTAGTAAGATTGAAATACCTTATTTAATCAATATCAAATAGATAGAGTTTAATAAGGTTTAAAAAACCTTATTCTAAAATAAAATAAAAGAAGTGTAGTTCTATATGGATTTTACTTTTATTTTATTTTACCATTGTACTTTATTTAAATAAGGATTCGGGTCACTCAATTCTAACAGTGAGAATTCAATGAGTGATGTGGAAGAACTTAGTCATAGTTTTCTTTCTTCCACTTTACATGTTTTATGTGCCTTTTCATCTACCATTGAACCAAATTCTTTTTGCAATGCCCTATATGAATATGAAATAACATTTTCCATCAATTATTATAAGTGAAGGGAGCCACCCATTTTATGTGTCTTTTGAAATATTTATTGGCTTTATACGACAATGGGTAGGTACCAAAAGGGGATGGTGTTTTTTTTTTATGGTTCATCAACTAAATGACCTATATTAGTGAACACTACAAGCAACTTTCACCTTGATAAAACAAATTATATTTTTATAAGGCATAAATTCTATGAAGTAGTTGGCTTTCAAACAAAAATTGACTTACCTTTTGGCTTATCCATGTTAGATGATCCTTAATTTAAAGGACAACTATGCCAAAAAGCAATATATGAGATACTACAAGGGAACCCTTTGAAAACTGATTAGGTAAATATGCATAATATTTGTCAATATTATTTAGGACAAAGAAATCCAAATGGTTTGAGGGTTATTAACATATAAAGGGGTTTTGCTAACCTTAATGAATGACTTATGTATGACCAAGCTTAACCCCACAATGACATAGATAAAGTAGGTGGAAATCTTAACTAGCAAAGAGCTAGAGTCTAAGGATTTTTTCTAAGCATATTGTAAGTGTTGTAAAGAAACTAGAAATATAGGGAACCCCATGGTAAGACTTAGTGGTACTAACATGATTTAAATCAATAATACTAATAGAAGTAAGATGTCAAATACAATCAAAATGTAATCTAGATATCAATTTAATTAAACTTGCATTTGAAGTCTCATGTGTCAATCTTCAAACCATATTTCATTTAGCATATCATATATCAACATATAATATCTTTTATCATCAAATCACATTTACATATGTTTCATATCATGTAACTAATTCATTTCATATTCTCTTTTTTATCTTGAACCTATTGATTCATTTCTTATCCATATCAGCCCTCAGGGCTCATTTAACTGGTTCGCATGATCTTTCACATGCCATCATTTGTTACTTAATATTAATGTGTAAAAGATACATAATTTACTATTAACACTTCATATCAAATATCGGTTACAAAGGTAAATTTTTTATTGTTCCCATTACCAGACTCAGAATCAAGATGAAGACACAAATAATCCAACCATCACACCAGTATATTTGACACCTAGTGCCTCATCGAAACATTAGAAGTATAATTTGCACTTTGCGCCTCATTGGTATAATCAAAGTAATGTGTGCTCCGCACCTTATCAGAACGTCCAAAGTATAATTTGTGTTCCTACCTCATCACTTAAACCGAAGTATAATCTTGTACACTAATCCTATGACATGCCAACTATACCCGACTCTACCCGATACTGCTAATAATGTAATTAATATTTCAAGCACACATACACTCATGTATATTCATGATCACATATCATAGTTTCACGTAATACCAAGTATATCATGCTCAATTCAATTCAATTCAATCCATATCACTGTATATTTCACAAGTTACTAACCATGTAATACTTACCAAGTTCATGAGACAAGTAAGGACATTACCTTAATCAAGCTAGTTTGTAAAAGGTCATATAAATATAAATATAGGGGTTGAATTTAAATCATTGTAGCATAAATAGTATTATATATTCGTCTACGAATCTCACATTTCCTTTCTCTTAGGATGACCCAAAAATGTCTTTAGCTATGCTCAATAATTCAATTATAAAAATGGTATTAGTTCCCACTCAATCATATGAAAAACATATAATCAAACATAATTTGCATTTTATTCATTTTAGTCATTATATATGAAATACTCATATTTTTTCGATATTTAACATTGGATCAAAATCCAACTTCATATCCTTTTATTAGGAACTTTATACTTTTAATCTATAGTATAATTTATTAACAAATTTTATTTTATTCAATTTAGTCCCTAATGTCACAAAACTAACTATCAAGCCTAGTGAAATTTCTAATCAATTCCTTCAATTTTCACTACTTACTAACTTAGTCCTAACATGCTCAAAACTCATACTTCAATTTCTCGTCCAAATTAAGTTTAGTTTCATTAAATACCCTTTAATGGTAACTTGATAGATATTTAAAAATTGAGAAATCTAAGACATGGGTAAACTTAATCAAGCTTAGATATCATGAAAACATAAAAATTTCAAAAAAAAATATGTTTCCCTTAAGCTTTTGGACCGGTTTGTAAACAAATAAAAAATGAAAGTTTTCCTCCTTTCTTCTTCACTTGGACAACAACAATGAAGAAAAGAAAGATGAATACTTTATCTTTTCCTCTAACATTTTCTATAAATACTTAATAGTGGTGGTGTAATTAAGCTTAATTAACTTAGATTATTAACTATTAATCATGCTTACTTAATAATTAACCTTAATTAATTAAAAGCAAGTACGTGTACATCAAAGTCCACTAATTCATTTCACATTAATGGTTAAATAACCATTTGGTCCTTTGGTTGATTGCTAATTGGGTCCTTATGCATTTTTTAAATTTAAAATCTATAGCGATTGAAATTTTACAATTTAGCCCTTGAAATTTAAATTAATGATTTTCCCTATTTAATTACTTAACCGTTATTTTTTCATACTACATAAATCATTCTATTCTTAATATCACTGACTCAATTTACAGAATTGAGTTCCGAAACCGCATTTTCCTACACTATCAAAAATTTATGTCGTTATAGAATTTATCAAGCAATCAAGATGTCTACAATAGTATCTTCCTTGACTCATGTTGTCTTTAGCCAAAGATTTGTTGTTGCTTGGTGTAACAACCTGATTTTCAGTGGTACATAAAAGGTAGTTTTAGAATCCCATTTTTGTAAATCGAGTTTGTAAATATCAAATACAAATATTTACTAGGTTAATATAAAATTATATCAATCTTTGGTCCATCAATTTTGCTAATTAAATAGTTAATTTAGATACAGGGACTAACCTGTAAAAGTTTAACTGTTATAAGTTTTTAATTGGCCAAAGACTTAGGGATTTAAATTGCAATTAACCAAAGGTTCAAATTGGTAAACTAACCATTTTTCAATATGATTTAGTGAAATATGATAACATATTCCACTATTGTTAATTAAAAGCTTAATTATGTTAATTAAAGTATGGTTAACTTAATTAAGCTAGACTTATTAGTAAATAATCATGGTATAAAACGAAAGTTAGTGGACAAAGTGACTATTTTCCTTCTTCCTTAACTGTCCACCAATTTTCTAGCCTAAGAAAAACTCTCCCAAGCTTGTGAAGCTTTCGACCACTATTTGGTTAGAAAAATTTAGTCATTTTCTTGTAATTTTTATAGATTTGAGGTCATAGGAGCTTAATGAAGTTCTTGTTAGTAAAAAGAAGGTACCTCTTACTTTTACATCCATTAATGATTTGTTTAACATACCTGATGTTGAAGAACATGAGTACTTTGCCATGATGATAAATATCAATTGGGATTTTCTTCAACAAGTACTTAATGTTGTCACAAATTTGGGATCCTAATAGTTAATAAAGAAGCACGGCATTCATTCTTGCAGAAGGGAATATTTAAATCTAGTGGCTAAGGTATGGTTCTATTTTATTCGATATAGCTTCATGCCTATCTCACATAGTTCCACCATCTTGATAGAACGAATGTTGTTGTATGCAATTATGACAGAAAAGTCTATCAATGTTAGGAAAATTATTCTTAAAAAAAATCAAGATTGTGCTTAAAAGAGGGCAAGAAGTGTCTACTTCCCATCATTGATTACTTTACTTTGCTTCAGGGCCCAAGTTAAAACAAAAGCAAACCTGAAGGGTCATTATGTTCAAGGTTGCATCACAAGACATGATCTTGAGGGGTTAGTGGAAAATGTTGGACTTTGAACCAATTCGAGCCAAACGAACCAGAGACTGATGAGTCATCAACCAAATCTGAACCAGAAGCTAACTCAGTTAATGAAACATAAGAGGCAAAAACTAAAGAGGAACCAAACCCTGAACCGAGGGTGGAGCCTAATATTGCTGAACCAGTGGAGTCGAGTTTTAGTCCTAAGTTGACCATGCCAATGCCTACTTCTTCAAACACTATGAAGAAATCAAAATTTTCAACTATGATGGATATGTTGAAATTCATGTAACCAACAACAAGTCTATTAGAAATATGCAAAAATTAGAGATGATTCAATTCGAAATACTTTTAAGAATGTCTCTAACACTTTTTTTTCTTGAGTTTCAAAATTAGATTTTTGAGACATGGCAAGAAGAGCTTGTGGGATCAAGTGCAACTTAGAATGAAAAGGAGAAAGACTTAGAGGATGGATCAAATTAACAAGGGGGAAAAATTTTTTCTTAGTAGTTTTAGTTATTTACTTTCATAATTAGTATTTTGCTTTCGCACAATAAAAAAATTGCAAGCATGAATAAAATAAAGCCTATTCTCTAGTAACAAGCTAAGTAGTGTGGTAATGTGAATGAATATGTCTAGGATTGGATAGTTGAGAAAGACTTGGTACTTAAGCAGTATTTATGACTCACCTCTCTTTCTTGCTATCCTACCTGGTGTTAAGTTCTCATTCATTACTTTGCTTACACAATGAGGACATTGTTCTTTTTAAAGGTGGGGGTAGGGTAATATTAGCATGAAATTTATTTAGAGTAGTAGTAACATGAATTTTAAATTTTTTTTCTTAAGTATGTTTCAATGATTACACATAAGTATACTAAAATAAAATGATGTTCAGAGAAAATTTTTGTTCATAAGTTAGCTCAAATGCAAGTATGTTTTTTTGATTTTATCTGAGTCTTTTTATGCTATCTTGAGTGATAGAATGATTTTATGTTCTTTGGTCTTATGTAGCCTTTTATCATGAAAATTGAATTTCCTTATAGATAGACATCCATGAAGGTTTAAGTCTTTAGAATTGACTTAGTAACTTTCTTGAAGCGAAATCCTAGGAGGCATAAGAATCTAAACTTGATTTAGGCACATTTTCTTTGGACCGTTTGAGCCTTTCAAGCCTACCATATGAATTTGACCATTGTAACCTTAAATTGAGCCTTTGAGCCTATTTTTGATATGTATCTACATCTTAAGCCATGCTACCATCTTTTTAAATTTTATCTTATTTTTGCACCTATCTTAACTATACTTGTCTTGGTAAGAAGAGATCAAGGAAAAATTCAAAAAGATGTGCATGTTCTTCGTTAAATAAAAAAAGAGCAAAATAAATACTCAAGACATTGAGAAATTTTGTTGGGAATAAAGCTTCAAATTAAGTTTGTGGTGGTAAAACCTGTTAGTAAGAAGGATGTACCTCGAAAATAGCCAAGGCAAAGCTAAGGTTAAGATTACTGAACCTAAAAATTCACTTCTCTTTTATCCTACATTGAGCTTAGCCCCATTACAACATTATAAAAGACCAATTTATTTGAATAATTGCGTCGACTACATTAGTGGAGAGGAATTGCTAAGTTCAACATATAGGACCGTTAATTAAACCTTGTGATTGTTTTGTTTAATTGTTAAAGAGACTTTGATTGAATGGTGAATGATATGTAAAATCTTGAAAAGCATGCACCCTATGACTTATGCTAGCATTTTTCTGCACTTAGAATAAAGTTTTGAAATAATGTTTGCATATGAGCGACTTATCAATAAAAAGGGTTTGTGAGCATGATTTTGTTGATGTACGCTTATGTGTAAAAGTTGATGCTACTTAATAATTTTATTTAAACTGATTACAAGAATGCTCTATCTGAATTTTTGCTTTACATTACTCAGGATGAGCAATGGATTAAGTTTAGGAGTCTATAAACTATAAATCATATAGGTTTTTTTTCTAGTAAAATTTACCACCTTTTTACTTAAAAGTAATACTAATCCCGAGTATTTGTCAATTTATTTAGTGAATTTTGCTTAAATCTTGATAATGGACATGAATTTATAAAATATGCAAATTTGTGCTTTATTATATGAATTTTGTGCATAAATTAAATTATTTCATGTTATTTATTAATGTGTTATATTTAATTGTGAAGTGGGACCATGAAGATGATTTAATAAAGAGCTTATTATAAAGTTGCATGAACATGAGCTATTTATTGCCTATGTTGGACTGGAAAATCATGCTAAAAGGGTCACTAAGATGTTATTTTGACCTGGTAAAAAAACACAATACATGATGGACAAGTCTGCAAGCTTAATGGGTTATGAAACCGTCTAACCAAGGAGAAGAGAGGCCAAATCGGCAAAGACATTTGGGCAGCTAAAAATTAACTTTTGGGACAATTATTTGGAGGTCCCTACATTTGAAAAATCATTAAAAATCAGGACATGAAGTTTGTTTAAGAAACCATCCAACCCATGCCTAAATTAAGCATGATTCCATGCTTGAATTAAGCAACCAACTCACCCTCATTTCCACTTGTTATGGTCGGCCATTAATGGGAGAAAACCAAGGGATCTTTAATGCTAGTTTTAGTAAATTCAACCACCAACCTCAAGTATAAACACCACTTCACTCTTACTTTATCCCTCCTCCCTCATCTCTCCATTCCTTACTCATCTATTCATTCTCCTATTCTCTCATTTCCTTTCTTCTTTCAACACCTAGCATCCCATATTTCCTTTCATTTTTAGCTAGCAAAGTCTTGATAAGGTTATCTCTTGGTCGGCCACTATGAGGAGCCATTAGCAAAGGAGCAACACAATGATCAGAGGAAAACATCTTCAATCGGAGTTCGTGATATTACCGACTCAAATAGAGTTTATTATGCCTTTTACTTGTTATTTAATTTTAATCATGTTTGCATGTGCTTTATTATCTTGTCATCAACAATGGTAGCTTAAATTTGTTTAGCTAGGATAATTGCATTAATTCAATGAAGTTTGTTTAAATCATGTTTATAGTGTTTGTGCCTCAATTATTCATGTTTTCAATTAAACTCAAGTATGTATTACATTCATACATGATTGGATGCATTTGAATTAGTTGAGCGATCCTGACCAAATGATAGCTAATGGATAAAATAATTGAAAAGTGCATACTTAATTTAGATCTTAACCCGACTAAATTAAAGGTTCATAATAACTTTGACGAGTTCTATTATCTTGTATAGTTTTTAGATTTATGTGATTAATATTGTTTCAAACTTGACTCGTCTCTGTTACTTCACATGAATTCTAAGAAACTCTTAGTTTAATATGGTTAGTAAAATGCATGTTTTACTAAGTAAAAGATTCCAAAAGGACTTAATTTGGTTTCTAAACTCATGAAAGATCAAGTTGCCATAGAATATTTTCCGAACATTATTAAACATGAGAAGAATGAACTAAGTTGAAAGATATAATTAATTATCCTAGCCTATTCATGTTATTGATTGTTGAATTTTGTGTTTTTGCTGCTAAACCCATTTCATACTTTGCATCTAGATTAAATTGCATTAGGGATCATCATACATTTAGTTTAATCATCAAACATCTTAATAGTATTGTGTTTTTATTACCAAATTGTTAACTTATAATTTTACATAGTCCCTCTGGAGACGATAACTTTTTTACTTACTTTATTACTTGATCATGACTATGTACACTTACACAAACCGAGCATTACAAGGGTCGGATATGAGGTATGGAAAATTTATGGCACTATAACAGTGCGAACATAGCTAAACCCCAAAAAAACCACATAAGGACAAAACACATTGATATAAAGTATAAGGAAACGATAGTGTTTGACGGAATAGTGGATGCAGTCATAGACCGCATCTAAGGATAAACCCTAGGGATTTTTTTTTTCCTAGACTCCACTAGCTTGAAAGCTCTTAAGGAAACATATAAATGGCATAGGAATACGAAACATGACTATCTACTTAAGTAGGACAAGTGGGGGACTATTGGATATGATTCCCTAAGTGTAGTATTTTCGTTTTGTACACTTGTAATTTTTTTGAGCACATTTAATAATAAAGTTATTCATGAATTACATTAATACTTTGTATATTGTCCTCACATGAAAATGGAGAAATGTAATCATTTGGAAATAAATGTGGCTTTCTCCAAAATAAAAATAAAAAATAACCTAAAAATGAATTTATGTTTTTTAAAGTTTGAAAATGAAAATAAATTATTTGGTCATAGTGAACCGTTAATTGTGGAAATACTAAATATATTTTCTCATAGGTTCTTTTACGATAAAGTCGTCATGATTTTAACGGAATTAGAATTGGGTTAAGGAAACTTATTTAATTAGAAATATATTGAAGTTTATTTTGGAAAACAGAAAAACAAATATTGGGTTAGATCGAATTATAAAGTATTGAGTAAAAAGCTCAAAAAGTACTTGTATTTGGACCTTATATGGAAGAGACCCGAAAGCCCTTTATGTAAAAAATGATGGACAACAAACCCTAATAAAAATAGTTAGGGTTGCTCCCACTTATACTTTTAGTTAGAATAGAAGTTCGTTTTTCTAGTTGAAATAAACTTCTACAATTCAACAAGGGTACTACGTTCTCTCCCTATAAATAGATTACATCGATAGAGCTATAAAGATAACTTTCAAATATTGTTATTTTACCCAAAAATAGAGAGATTTTTATTTTTTAAGAATTAAATATATTTTCCAGAATAATGATTCTGCCAGTTTCTATTTGATAAGAGATTTTCGTTTTCAGATTTAAGAAAAGAAAACTATTTCAGTTTTTGTGTTTGATTCAATTCGTTTGAGCCTATACTTGAAGCAATTTGTGGTACAAAAATAGTGGAAAAGATCACTTGGTTGAAAGTCGGGGAACGATAAGGATCTGTGTAACTAAAAACACATGTGCGAATTCGATCTAGGGTTTATTGCTATAAATATCACAAACCGAGTTAGCTTTCAAGATTTTATTTTTCGGATATGCAAGAACATCGTTATTGAACTAGATGTTTTTCCAACAAGTTAAATTTATACCAAAATGTGCATTTTGCCAAAAGTAGGGGCCACATCTCGACAACCGGCATTTCTCGTTGTGACGTCGACTGACAATAAGTGACATTGCGATGTCGAATTACATGAAGTTGCAACGTGACTTACTGTGTTGGCGATGTCACGATGTGGAAATGATGAAGTCGTGATGTTGGTCCAAAAATTTTCACTATACAATCTGGTCATGTTTCATGCTCGGGTTAGTAAAAGAGTTTCCGTAAACTCATATAAGACCCAGAAATGATTGTATAATATAATTTGAATGTGATTGATACTTATTTACGTGTAAGAGTGATTAAATATTGTTTAATGGGCTACAATTGCTTTGGAAACAAATGTAGAATTCTACAACTTGAATCCGACGATCAGATTGGGCGAGGACTGTTACCCTTCTAACTTGGACGCCACCTGTTTAGGGCATACACAAATTGGTTCAAGTTTTGATCCTACTCCATGCAAGATTAAAAAAAAAAAAAGAGGCCATGAAGAAGACATTACTACTCATTTGGCTCAAAGAAGCTCTCACGCCCATTCATCATCTCCTGAAACTTCTCGTATCTATTATTATTTTCTATAAAAGCCCTTTTTATTAAATATAAATTACATAACCGGTAATGTCCTGAGACTAGCACGATGCAATCCAAGCAAATCGCAATACTGTAAAATTGTGTATAATTCAATAAGTTTCCATTAGAGCAGCTTTGGAGGAATATGTAAAAGCTCAAAGCTACAACAAAGCAATTAGCTTTAACAATTTGATTTATTCAGTCTATCAATTTATTTTTTTAACAGTAACTGAAAAAATTGCAAAGGCGACAACCCTATCAATGGAGACTTCACATAAAGCAGCAATAGTGTTGGCAATGCCCAATGAAGAAACTAGCGAGCTAATAAGGTGATTAAGGGGTTAGGTAAAGGTCACGGGTAAATGTGCGGCAAAAAAGTAGCGACAATTTGCCTTAGTAAATTTTATATAGCTAAAGCTGATGCTAGAGCCTATGATGAAGCCGTGTAGAGATTCAAGGGGAACAGAGCAAAGCTAAACTGAGAAAAAAATTTACGTGGATGGCTAACTAGGCAATCCGTTAAGTGAAAAACAAAAAATATAACGAAAGTGTTATTTTGCATAATTATTTTAATTGAATAACTAAATGGAAAAAAATAGAATGACCAAAATAAAATAAATTTTATTCTAAAATAATTATCATTATCCTTCATATAAAATATAATTAGTTATTTTGGTTGAAAATTTATTATGGGATCAAGTATGGTCAAAATGTCAAGACATTAAAAGAATCTCTCTCTCTCCCTCAAAAAGGCGCTACTTTAAATTTAGACCATAATTAATTCATTTTATTTTTTTGTGTTGAATAAGACTAATTGCATCATTTCCAACTTATTTTGGTTAATTTATGCAATGAAAAGTTTTTACTTCAAAAATATTTTCATGTTAAATATTAAATAAGTTGTTGAACTTTTTAAATAAATATTATATTTTTATCATATCTAAATAAACTCTTAATCTTCAATATTCATTTTAAATAAAAAAATAGTAATCTAAATATAAATTAAAGATTACAAAATTATTTGAGTCCAATCAAATTCAAGAACTTATATTTAAATACAAATTAAAAACAAAATTTTATTTCATTATAATAAAAGGGAATTTTATTAGTATTATTATTTGATCTTATTTTTATTAAAATTAAGTGAAACATAATTACAACGCAAATATTTTAAAGTTATTAAATTTTACAAGTAGAATTAAAAAAATAGTTAGTGAAAAAGTTACTAGAAAAATATATGAAACATAAAATTGGAAGTTCTTTTATTAGTATTATTCTAAATTAAGTGAAAAATAATCACCATAATGAAATCTTTAGATTTTACAAACAAATTTAAGAAATTGAAATATGAATATAAAACTTAATTAAAATAAAATATATAAAATAAGTATACACCCTTCTTATAAAGTTAATATTTGTATAAAAGAATTACCTAATCGTAAAATATACAGTGTATACTTGGCCAGGCCGCCTAGGAAATGCATCTCACAAAAGAACCAAGTTGCTCCTTGCTAGTATGTGAGGCAACAATCGGTCAGTTTTCATATTTAATTAATTTGTACTTTAGTATGAAATTTTCATGTAATTATTGAATGGGGAGATAGGTTTTTGACGACAAGCTTAATAACTTTAATTTCAAATTTAAAATACAAAAAAAAGAAAAGACATGAGGTTCATGCACATTCCCAAAACAATATTAATTAAAAAGCATGGGCAATAATTTATGGAAAATAATATATTATTTATTGGAGCTCTTCAATTGAACTTTTTCACTGTTTTTCTTGTTGGGGTACCTTTAACACTTGTTCAAACCCTCGAAATCTCTAGGCCACTTCAGTATTTAGATGTCCCTTACAAATTAGAATTCATGCCCACTTGTTGTTTTAGCTAAGAAGATGAACTTGGACAATATTCTTGTTTGTCATATGATTACAAGACTTTACCAACTTTTAATGTAAATGCTTGAGTTTGAAACAAATCAAGTAGGGTTACCAAAATGTTGAATGGAAATTAATTTGACCAGACAACAATTTTCTTGTTGACCACTTCTTTAGTTTTGTATTTCTGTCTAAATCACCCCCACTCGTGCAATATGGTGGTGCAAAAGTTTTTTTTTTTTAGTAAAAAAGCTTATAAAATAACTTAAAAAAAGTTCAGCTTTTCAATCATGGGTATTATTTAAAGTTTGGAATTGTAATGCTTTTGAGACCACATAGATGAGGCTAATCCACAATGGAAAAGGTGAAGTTAAGATTCATGGTTATTAAAATGAGATTTTTAATTGAGGTAGATTCAGTCTAATGGTAAGACAAAGTTGGTATGCTTTTTGGTGAATAAATTGTATTTAATTATCCAAAAAAAAAGAAAATCAAACTTGAATTGTGAAAATTCTCAATTTTGATTTGACATTTTTCAGTCGTTCTACATTCAGACTTATCATCTGTATCTTCCAGAACCATCGCAAAAACTATTAACACTGGACTATATAGGCATTTAGATGAAGTAATTAACATGCAATCCCACCATTGTCTTGCCTTTGCTAGCTTCTAGTATCAAGTGGGCAAAAGTCCCCTTTAGCCCTTAGCTACTAATGAAATCATCAAGCTGACGAAAGATACTGAAAAAAAAAATTGCTCTGACCTGGCCGCCATGGCCCCTTTTGGTGCTTTGACTCACGTGTAGCTTCCTCATTTGAGGGTCCGATTAACGACCCAATAATGTTGGTTTGAAACCTTTTGTATATTCATGTATTTTACCACTTTTTCACCCTTCATCTGCCTATATAAGGTATCTCTCAAGCTTTGAAATGTTTCTCCTATGACCACCAAATATAACCAAATACAAAGAGTTGCATAAATGGATTCTTCATATTTCCAATACCCATATTCTCATTTCTCTCCTGAATCATCTTCTTCCTATATTTCACTAGACTCATTCAATTACCCCCATAACCAAGCTCTTCCTTTCAATGAAAACGACTCTCAGGAGATGCTTCTTTTAGGACTGCTAAACCAAGCTCCGGCAAGCTCTAGAGATGATCATGAAGTAAGCTCGAAAGCAAATGAAGAGGAATCGTCTACCAGGGAGGCTTCTTATAGAGGAGTTAGGAGAAGACCATGGGGGAAATATGCAGCTGAAATAAGGGATTCCACAAGGAATGGTGTTAGGGTTTGGCTTGGAACCTTTGATACAGCTGAGGCTGCTGCTTTAGCTTATGACCAAGCTGCATTGGCAATGAGAGGTTCCATGGCTATTCTCAATTTCCCAATGGACAAAGTCTACGAATCACTTCGAGAAATGAACTATGGGTTTGAACAAGGTTGCTCACCTGTTTTAACCATGAAGAAAAGATACTCCTTGAAAACCAAGAAGGGGTCGTCCATGATGATGAAGAGGGCCAAGAAAGAAAAGGAAATTAACAATACGGAAAATGTAGTAGTGTTGGAGGATTTAGGTATTGAATACTTGGAGGAACTTCTTACCATCTCCGAGAGTTCTAATATTTGGTAAATTACTTTAGAATAACTTTGATTAATTCATAATTAAAAAATAATAATAATTGTATCAGTCAGTTAATCCTTTTTCCTGTTTAGATATCGAGGAATGAGAATTTTTTCTTGATTTTGGCTTTTTGTAAATGCAAGAAGGATTAATGTCTTTTGTTGGATATAGAGAGGTATTTTTTATATGTCAACTTGGGCTAGTGGACAATATCATTATATGGTACCATCGTTTTCAGTTTCCATTAAGCTGGAACATGATGATGACAATTATTTTCACAGTTGTTGAGCCTTTGCAATTAGAAACTGTACTTAAATTTATAACTGATTGGATTTGTCTGGCTAATTTTGAAGACCATATTAATCATCCATATATATATAAATTATTGTCAATTTCTTTTTCCTATACCAACCCAACAATATGCATTAATTAAAATATAGATATAAGATATTGCTCCACAAGTCCCCACAATTTAGTCCCAAAAATCATTGATATATGCATTTTGAATCTTAAAATCTTATAAAATATAAGATGACATTGAAATCATATTGAGATCTCATAAATTGAAAATCAGCCTCCTTCAAACAAAATATATGGTTTTTGCATATATTAATCCAGTCATAACTTACTTGGAACCAGAAGATGGAAGAAATTAATACAAGAAGGGACAACATTTAACAATTACTGCACAACTGGTTGACTCGTGATTCATCCCAATGCTTTTAGATATTCTCACGTAAACAATAATTATTGTTATGTAATTTTAATTTCGTGTGATTTTATACATAAAATTTTAGTTTAATATAATTTTTACAAATCGCTAATATAATATTATAGAATTAACACAATTTTATATTGATATATTGCATACACAAATAATTATATTAATCCAATATGAAAATAAATGTGTGTATTCATTTCTTTGAACGTATTCAATTAAATCAAAATCAGAATTTCATTTACATATATGAATGGCAATTATAGTTTTATGTTTACAATTACACCAAAATAAAATTCATATATCAAATCATATATTAAACCAAAATTGTTATATAAATTTAATATTTATATTCTTTTATGGTGAATAATCTTATGCTTTTTTTTTACGGAAAGTAGAGGCTTTCATGGAGGGTTTGGAGCCTGTCATGGCCCATTGAGCGAAGAACCTACCACCTTGGCTTCAAGAGTAAGGTTGTGGTTAGTTAGGTGGTGAGTTATTACACCTTTAATCTTGTATAGTTAATGTGAAATCATTCGATTAACTAACCCCTATTGAAGAGTGTTTAAAGACTATCAAAGACCACACAAAATGATCAAAGGATGAAAGTGCACTAGGTCTTACTTAAATTGATGCATGATAGAATCAACCCCTTTTAAAGAGGGATAAAGTAGTAGATAAGTTTTATCCAAAAATTACAAATCCCATTAATAGTTACAAATCAAAATCGTCAATATTTATCCGATTGAGTCTTAGTTTGATTGGCATGAACATTGTTATTAATATAGGAGAACGTGAATTCGAGTGCGTTGAAGCACATTATCCTTCTAATTATGGGTTAGGGAGGAGAACATTGTTGTCAATACAGGAGAATGTGGATTCGAGTGCATTGAAGCACATTATCCTTCTAATTATGGGTTGGGAAAGAGCTATAGGTAGTTCTAGACATTATATAAAAAAGAGTAGATATGATCAGAACCTATAATGAAATTATTCAAAAAAAATTGTCACTCTAATAGCTATTATTAAGACACTTTGGTTATAGGTAATTTATAAAGTTGATCATATTACTAGTAAAAAGATTACTTTCAAGTGCTTGGAAGGAGAGTCAAAAAGAAAAACTAGCAAGGAATTGGTTAGTTAATATAGCCAACAAACACAAAAGGGGAGAACCACGTGTATTTGAATTTATCCCCAATTCTCCTATATGATCAAGCTATCATTTATTTTCCAGGATTTCTTTAAGATCAATCATTAACTAAATTTAATGGTCAATCTTCTCTTGTTCTTATGTGGCTATATTAAGAGTATGGTTCAGCAATGATCTGGTCCAAGTTGAACTCGTTATTCACAAGAGGCTTATGAAAAATAAAAAGAGAGAAGATACCCCATGAATGCTTCATGTATTTTGACCGAGACCAAAGGCAGCTGATTAGTATAAAGTTCAGGTTCATGCGCACGTAAGAAAAGGACAAAAGGCCAAAATGGAGGGAAAAAGCTAGTTTTAAGAAAGTAATGCCACTTAGCCAAATTAAAAGCATGTTTGAATAGCTTTGCGTAATGGATGTTTGGTGAATGAAAAGGTGGAAAATGACATGTTTTAATGGATTTGAAAGTCGTTTGAGTACGTTGGGTTGGGAATGGGCCTTTTTGAAGAATGGAGGAATCATTTATAACTAGAGAGTAGAGACTAGTAGGGATTACCAAATTGCAAACTTTCTTTGAAGCGGAGGAGACAATAGATACTTTCTTTGGGCCAGAATCGTTGAGCTATGATGGGTCATGAAAAGCGTATAATCGGCCTTGTTAAAGGACTTTAGTTTTAAGGTCTTTATCTAGGTGAAATGGAGTTACAAGTGAAATGGTGACATATATTTATTTATTTTAGGTATCTTTCACGTCTGGTTTCTAATTCATGTTTAGAGTTGTTCCATAATATTATCTTTAAGTTTCGAATTTATATTCTTTTTTTGGAATATGAAGTGTCTTGTCATTGCATCTAACACTTGTTAGTGGTAAAATATTTATTTTCATACATTTTCATTAAAAAACATAATATATTTTCTAAATGTCTCAAAAGATACTAGACTATAACATACCCACGATATGGATAAAAAAAATACTTATATAACTTAAAAGTTTATATAAAAAATAAATAATGCTTTAATTAAAATGGTAAAATTGAAAGATTGAAATTTTAATGTTTTTTGTTCAAATTTTATTATGTGTAAATTTTATTAATTTAAAAAATATAAAAAGGTAAAATTCATTCATAATAATATAACTTACTTTATAAAAAGATTGAGTTTATAATAATTTTTAAATTGAGTTGACATCGAATTGATGAGTGATTAACTCAATCAGAAATTTTATTATAGTAAAAATTTTTCCAATAATAAATATGTGAACTAAACAAAACATTAATTTTTAACCACTTTTAAATTTAGTAAAAATGAATTAAAAAACCTACAACTTTTCAAATAAAAATAATAATAATCAGGCTTTCCACTCAATTGTGCTATCAATTTAAAATTATATGAATCAAGACTTTTGACAAGCAAAAACGATCATTGATAATTATTTTATTGAAATGGCCATTAACAGCAATTGACTCAATTGTTATAATGTTGACATGGCAGTCTAGGGGTGGGTTTGGATGGGCGATTGTGTGCGGTGCGGTGCGTTTAGCTTATTTTTTATCTCACGCTACAGTATCGCTACAGTATCTAATCACACCGCCACCACTGTTTTTACACTAACCGCAAGTAAACGCACCGCCCATCCAAACTCACGGCATTGTTAAATCAACAAAAAATAAAATTTTCAAAATTTGAAATATATATAATTTAATATCACAAAAATACTGTAAAAGTCAAAAAGTTGTTGCAAAAATAAATATTCTATTAAAAATTGTAACAATGAATTAGAAAAATTATAAAAATTTCAAAAAAATAAAAATATTACTAAAATATTATAAATTTTCAAAAAATTTATTCGAAATTATAAAAAATTAAGAAGTTTAAAAAATATAAGAATTTCAAAAAAATAAAAAATAGTAACCCAATTTTTTTTTTTGGAAAAAAAAACCCCTAAAAGTATGGTTGTAAATTGGTATAGGTTGGATTTTCATAGAATATTAGAAAGCCGACTATGAGGATTAAAAACATCTTGTTCTAACCCGTATGCTAAATAAATTTATTATTGTACAGGTCAATAATCATCCACAAATTGTAGATGATTTCAATGATATCTAATAGTGGGGAGGGTTGAATTTTTGGTTCCTATAAAAGGAATAATCCATATTTTTGTTTCATTGGTAAAGAGGCATGTCCTAAATAAATAATCTAGTGATTCATCGTCGTTTTCGCATAATGGGCAATGAAATTCTCTGATTATGCGGTGATCACAAAGGGCCTTTCGTAGAGGGAGATTATTGTGGTAGATCTTTCAAAAGAAACATAAGGATCTTTGGGGGAAGCTGAATTCTCCAAAGAGCCTTTCAATTGATGCTATATGCATTGTTGGTGATTCTCACCTGACCTTGGTCTAGTAGAAAGTGATTGCAGCCTTAATCGAGAATTGACCAGAAAAGTTGAATTTCCAAACTTATCTATCTTGGTCTTGGAGCTATTGTGAATCCACGGAAGTTGAGTTCTTAGTTCCAGTAATTCCCAATCCATTCTCATATGTGGTGAGTGTCCCACAGTTATGAGGCTAGTGTACCTAGTGTGCTCGTCGGTGGTTGTCTATGTAGCGCTAGATTGTTCCCAATGATTGATACCCTCTTCTCGTTCCAAATTTGAATGTCCGATCCTTGGATGCATATATCCTGCCCTTTTAGGATGCTTTTCCAAGTCCAGGAATCTGTAGAGCGTGCTTGCACAGATAGGAAGTCTTGGGCAGTGCAGTATTTATTGAGTAACATAGATTGTGCTAGGAAGTGGGGTTGTGTGAGTATACGTCAAGCTTGTTTGCAGGGGAGGCTGTCATTCATGAGTTACGTTTTTCGTATGCCTAGGTCTCGTAGGGTTTGTGTTGGCAGAGTTGAATTTTAAAATCTTTAAATCATCTTATAAAATTAAAATAGCAATTAAAATGATATATTTTTCATTCAAGAAATGGAAAAAAAATTGCATAGTAATAAATTTGTTTAAGAGCACAAGGTTCTTGATCATATAGTGGTGCGTTTGAGCCTCACATTGTGCTTTTGTTTTTAATTAGTTTGTGAAAATTTAGCTTGTAACTAGGACTTATTTTTGGTCTACAGAAAAAAAATTTAAATTTTTATTCCTTTTCAACTTTTTATATTTTTATGATAATAAAATTTGTAAGTTTTTATAATATTTTGAATTTTTATTATAATTTAGTAAAATTTTTTATTTTTTATAATTTTTAAATTTTTAATATTTTAAAAGTTTTTCATAGTTTTTTAAAACTTTATAATATTGTAGTAATTTAAATATTAACGATCACGTTAGCGTATTATCAATCAATGACTGTTTTTATTGGTAAAAGAACTTAATTGATGCAAATTTCAAATTTGAAGGTTTAATTGGGTTACTTTTTGTGCAAAGGCTTGATTGGTTTCTTGGGAAAAACTTTTGAAGTATTTCCCAGGAAAAAAAAAAATCTCCTAGCCACCATTGAGTAAAAGTATGCAAGTTAATAAAAATCCACTATACTTTCTTAGAAAGTTGTGATTAGGGATGATATCAGTTTGGTAGAGTATTTTGGATTTTCTTTGAATGGTTGTTCTTTTTTTATATTAAATTTCAATTTTTAATTTATAAATTTTATTTTTAACAAAATGAGATTTGTTGTATGGTTTTTGAATATTATTTAAAGAATTTTTAAAGTTGTATTCATAAATATTACTAAAAATTAATTTTTCAAAATTTTTAAAATTATTTTCACTATTTTAAATATAAATTATTTATTTTTATATCATAAAAATTGAATTAAATTACATATTAAATAAAAATAAAATTCGATTCAATTTCGGACAATCACAATTTTTTTAACTTGTATTTTATAAACTATTCAATTAACTCGATTCAAGTGGTTTTCTAATTTTGATTGTTCTTGCTCTAACCCTAGCTGTGATGGTTTTAGTTTTAGTTTTAGTTTTAATTTAAGTTTACTAAAAAGTGGGGTGATTTTAGTTTAGTTTGCTAACAAGCGTCATCGAATCACCTTGTCCAGATGATATTCGTGCGACAGAGAAACTAGCTTTCCTTCAAACAATGAGAAGTACCTTGAGTGGTTTGTAATTGTAATTGCTTTGGATGTAAAAACCATTTCATACGGTTAATAAAATACAACTTCTGATTACCCTATTGTTTTTCTGGGTAAAACATGATTTCAGTATAATCTCTTTTTGTTTCAGAAAACAACAAAATCACGTTGAGATGCATAGTAGTACATATTGAACAGGGCTGTAAAATATAAGATCAATCACGGTGTTTACCGGCAAGGCGACCTCGATTGTCTAGCCTATCTTGAGATGGATTGTTGGGTCTTGGGCTTGGTGGTGTCGACCGATTCCTCTTTGAAGTTTCCGAAGGAGGATAAGTAGACACACTAAGGTTCTCAAAATTAGATAAACCTCTGGAAGCCTCAACCATGGGAATATTACTTGAGAAAATTGAAATTAGTCCCCGGAATATCAACATGAGAGTAACAAAATATGAGATGGTCGCCATTTGGAACAAAATTATTAACTTCTTTAATTGAAGTCATTGAATTCCTGAATCATCCATATATTTATATAAGATTGTGACCCAAATTTTGGTTAAGAAATCAGAGTCAAGATCAAGGTCGCCTCCCCCAACGCGTAAAATTATAAAGTCAAGTATTTACACTACTAAGAAGCTTTGCCAATTAACTTGTATTTTCCTGACATTCAAAAGGAAAGACACTTATTATAGTGGGTTGGTGAAACACGAGCTTGACCAAATGATACACGTCCAAGGGTGAATCAGTGGTGGTGGTTGAAGTTGCAAGGTTAAAGAGTTTAGTGGAACATAGGATTGGACCGGATTTTGCGTGGTATTGAGTGTCTATGCAGTTGACAGACGAGGAGGAGATGCCATAAAATAATGAATGAAAGCACAGCTGTTTCTTCCATGAATAGATTGCATCATCATTTTGAGCCCTATATCAACAACCATTTCCACCGCCATCCGCCACTGCCTTTGGTGAGGGGGAGGGCTCCACCACAGCCATTGTCAGCTCCTCCACTGTGTTGACTTGTAGAGGTAACACACTGTCACGATTAGAGAATACTTCTGACTAAAAAATTCTTGACAATTTGGAAATCAAAGTATACTTCATTTACTAATAAAGCGTCGTAAAGAATTTAAGTTAAAATTCACTATTAGGTTATAAGTTTGAGTTCAATTCTAAGTAACTCTAACCACTACACTCAATTATAATAAATTTTTTTTTAAGGTAAACTATATTGCAAGTAAAGCTGATCATGGATCAAAACGGACTGTATAATATTAATATATTTTATATTTACTTATAGAAGTAAGCACAACTTGATTCGATTCGAAAAAATAATTAATTAATTAAATTTCTAGTTAATTGAATCGAATTATTCGAGTTCCGAATTCAAGTTGAGTTAAATTTTACAATTCGAATAATTTGGATAATTCGAATAATTCGAATAACAGATTGGTGTAAATACCCTTTTAGTCCTTGTCAACTTTGAAAAAAAGCAAATTGATCTCTTTAGCAACAAAAATTACAAAATAAATTCAAAATAAATTTACAAGATTCAAAATAATTTTTAAAATTAAAAATATTTATAAAAAATTCAAAATTCATATTTTTAATTTTTTAAAAAAATTTAAAAAAATTCAAAAAAATATAAAAAAGTTAAAATTTTAAAATTTTTCTAAAACAATAATTTTAGGACCTATTAATGATTCAAATTTATCATACTCAAGTGTCTTATATTTTTTTATTATTTTTCTTCGAAATTTTTTTCAAATATATGTGGTTTCAAATTTATGTACTCAAATATGGAATTAGTTATACTGTAACAAAATTTTTATGTGACATGTTTATTTTTTTAATTTAACTCAAACAATTTCACTCTATTCAACATGACTCGAATTTTATTTCACTTGACTCGATTTGAAAAAATTTCAATTTGAGTTAGGATGATAAAATAGGATTCTTGAACTTGATTAACTCGAAATTTTTTCACTCGATTCAATCGAACGCTCACCCCTATTTGCTCAAGCTCAACCTAATTCAAATATGGGTTAAAATCTTGTCCAATTTCGTCTATATTTGTTATTAGATAATCCAAGTCCATTTTAAGCTTTTAACAAGATATTTATATCTTTTAATATAACATTAAAGAATTATATATATTTTCATTTGTTAAAGTTTTATTTATAGATAATTTAACCTTTTTTTAATGTTTACATTATGATATTAAATAACTTTCATAATGTATATGGATGCAATAATATAACATATCGCAAAATTTGAAAATTGGTTAAGTCAAGCTAGCCTAAGGCTTTGGATGCTTAAGTTTGAGCCCGACCCATATTTTAGAGGGGCCTAATTTTTTTCCAAGTTTATTGTTCGTGTTTAATATTTTTATCCAAATTCTCTCAAATTTTGAGCAGGCATTTGAACTTGGATGGATATTCCAATCCTTAAATAGATCTAATCATCTAATTATGATTAAGGGTCTGTTTGATTGTGGGATTTGGTTTTCCGAAAATTATTTTCCGAATTTTCCGGCGTTTGTTTGGTGGAAAATGAATTCCACAAGGAAAACCTTTTACAAACACGGGTAAAATCACTTCCTTAGTTTTGGAAAACGTCTTACCGATTTTCCTACCGTAAGACATTTTCCATTCCCTTCTCTACACTCTCATCGCCTCAGCTTCAAAATTTTCTTTGCAGACTTTCTTTAGAAAGGTATGTTTTCTATTTCCACTTTCATTTCTACACATTTTCTGTGGCTTGTAATTTTTTAGACTGTTGTGAAGGAGGAAAATGAGAGACTGTTTCTGGAAATTTTTGGAATGGAGGAGTTGGAAAGATTTTGAATTTTCTCTGTATTTTAATAATGAAAACTCTTTCCAATTCCTCCCATTCCACTGATTTCTAGCACTTCCTCTCCATTTTCTTACCTTTCTTCAATCCTTTTTGTTTCATCATTTCCTGCAGTTTGTAAGTGAAATCGATAAACCTTACCTAATTTTCTTACTCTTCTGTTTCATCATTTCGGACGTTAGCACTATATTTGTATCGCTACATACTCCTCCAACCAATCTTTATATCTCAATCTTAATTAAGTATGAAAATATTCTCTTTGTTTGTTTCTTACGAATTACTTGATTTTTTGCTATTCTTGGCAACGAGTACCAGTCTCTGAAATCAAATTCCTTTGATTTCAGCTTTCGCTATTCTTGCCTGTTATGTGTTTGTCATAAGTTCTCAACTAGGAGACTATAAAAAGCTACTTCAAAATGTCGATTCTCACCCTCAAAACCATATTAAAACACCAAAATCCGTGTCGGGTCATTGGTAGTCAATTCAAAACATCTTCTGTCCAGTATGTAGCTTCAAAACATTTTCAGTAATGTAACCATTCCTAAGTATTTATCTCAAACGGTTCCTTGTTTTGTTTCTGTTTCAGACACATGGTATTATCAACTATTTCTCTTATAATTTTGTGATCTCATTCGATTCCATATTTGTTATATCTGTGCATGGCCAGAGTTCACCAACGAGAATGTAAAGCTTTTTACTTACAATTCATTGAGATCAGCGACATCAGATTTCCATCCATCAAACAGAATCGGTGCAGGTGGTTTCGGAGTTGTCTACAGGGTAATGAAAGCTCTCCGACCGTTCTTTTGGAACAGAGCATCCATGTCTTCTGGGCTCTTTGGCATGTATTATGTATATGTCTGCTTTTGTGTGTGTGTGTGCGAGGGAGAGAGCAGGTTTTCTGGTTTTCATATGGCACGCCTATACTAGTGTCTATCAACTTTAGAATTAGTTGGGAAACACTAACAAAATTTTACTGTTATTGTTTGCAGGGAGTTTTGAGGGATGATACTCAAGTAGCCATCAAGAAACTGTTTACAGAGTCTAAGCAAGGATCTAATGAATTCCTGATAGAGATCAATATGATATCAAACATACGACACACCAACCTTGTTGAACTAATCGGTTATTGTGTTGAAGACAGCCATCGGGCCTTGGTCTACGAATATCTGGAGAATAACAGCCTTGCCAGTGTTTTACTTGGTAAATACATCAGTCCAAGCTCATTGAACTCCTAATTCTAATTGAGGTATACTGATGTCCAGAAATCCTAATTTCAGGTTCAAGAAGTAAACATATTGCTTTGGATTGGCCAACAAGAGCTGTTGTTTGCTTAGGTACAACTTCTGCTATTGCGTTTCTTCACTATGAAGCTGTACCGCATATTTTCCACAGGGATATTAAAGCTAGTAATATACTCCTGGATGGAAATTTTCATCCTAAAATTGGGGATTTCGGGCTAGCTAAGCTTTTCCCGGACAATGTCACTCATGTCAGTACTCGAGTAGCAGGAGCATTGTAAGCATCATTTTCATTGCATCTCATCCTTAGTCAGCTGCCTAGGCTGTTTAACTATTTCAATATTTCATTGATGTTTTTTAAGGACTTTTAAAGGAGTCATCCACTGGCGATTGTGTTTTGTTCTTTACCTTTGCTTAATCATTGTGTTTCTATTTGCATCTCAGTTATGATATTGTATTTTGTCTAGTGGATATTTGGCACTAGAGTATGCGCTTTTAGGACAACTAACCAAGAAGGCAGATGTGTACAGCTTTGGGGTGCTTCTGCTTGAAATAATAAGTGGTAAAAGTAGTAGTAAGGCAGCATTTGGAGTGGAGTTCATGCTTCTTGTGATGTCGATGGAGGAAGAAGGATTTGATGATGACTTCTTGTGTTCTGTGTGTGATTATCTAGGGAGTCATGAATCAGAGGCCAAAATGTTTTTAGTTAAAAGTAAGAAGCATAGAAAAATTTGGCTTCAAAAATTTTCTCAGGATTGAAGATATTGATACTTTTATGTGGTGTAATATTATGCACTTCGACAATGTTGTTACTATGTGGTGTACTACTAATTATGTATTTGGATAATATTATTTTTAGTACTCATTATGGTTTCAAAGCAATTTATAATTATTCAATATTCTTACTAGTACTCATTGTGGATAATATTTTTCCAATTTATAACGATCAATATTATAGCTTATTATTGAGTATTATTATAAATAAATCATTGCAATATATGTAAAAATAATTTAAAATATAAAAATTTATTAATATATTAATATATGTAAAAAACAACTTTTCCGGAAAATATTTTCAGGAAATCTGTCAAACAGCAGAAAATAT
Source organism: Gossypium hirsutum (assembly GCF_007990345.1). Lineage (NCBI taxonomy): Eukaryota > Viridiplantae > Streptophyta > Magnoliopsida > Malvales > Malvaceae > Gossypium > Gossypium hirsutum. The sequence goes on from NC_053434.1 coordinate 108,225,708, forward strand.
TTTACACAGATTCAATCAAACACCAGAAAATATTTTCCTGTAAGTCATTTTACAGAAAAGTAAAACATTTTCCAGAAATCATTTTACGGAAAATATTTTACTGCCAATCAAACAGACCCTAACTTTTATTTTTCCACCCAATTATAAAAAAAATAATTACAAGCTAGTCACCTAATTAATTGTGTTTCTTTTGTCCAATTTCATTAACTTATATTAAATTGATAACAAAAAGAATAAAAGAATAATTTTAAAATTAGTGAAAGATTTTAAATAAATTCGATTATGATTTTTTTGGTAACACAATTATGATTTTAAATAAATTAACCCCAACATTGCTTTTGATTATAAAAAAAACCCTTATTTTTTTTTCTTTCTTAAAACCTAAAAAATCTAATTTTCCTCTAAACTATAAATTACCGTTGCCTCTTTTCATTGTCATTGTTGTTATCGAAGCAACAATCAGTCCAATCTAAAATCTAACGTAAAAATCCAATCTGCGCAGGGGAAAAATCAACAAACTAATGTAAGAATACCCACAATAAAACACCAATGAAATGAGAAAAAGGTTAATACAACCTAAACTTGGAAAATGTTATATTGGGGTTTGAATTTTTTTTGTCTAAGCTAGTCATTGAACTTCATAATTGTTCATGCATTGAGGCTTGAACTTTTTTTGTTTAAGTTACTCTTTGAATTTGTCAGTTGTTCTCACATTGGAACCTAAACTCTTTTATTCCAATTTAGGTCTTGAACTTAGTAATTGTTCCTACATTAGAGCCTGAACTTTTTTTTATTCAAGTTAGTCCCTAATATTTCCTTAAAAAAAGTTTATGCCCTAATGTTAGAACAATTGCGAAGTTTAGGGATTAACTTGGAACAAAAAAAATGTTCAAGCCCCAATATGCGAGAAATTGCTTAATTCAGGCCCCCAACATAGGTATAAATGTCAAATTCAAGAATTAACTTAGACAAAAAAAGTTCAGGCCCTAACGTGAGAATAGTTGTCAAGTTCAAAGATTAACTTAGACTTAAAAAAAAGTTTAAACCTCAATGTGTGAATAATTACCAAGTTCAGACCCCAACTAGTGAATAAGAAAACATAATGGATGGATGGAGAAGGGAGTAGAAAAGTGGAAAGAAAATAAATTGAGTATACTTGGTTGGAAAGAAAAGTGAGAGGAAATAAAATATAAGCGGTGATCATTTTCCATCCTAATACATAAAAACTAATCCTTCTAAAATTGGAATGATAAAGAAGAAAGAAAATGAGAGAAATGTGTAAGTTAAAAATTATGCATTTTTAAAATGTTTTATTTTATTTCCTTCCATTTTCTAACTCTACCAAGCAAAGGATGAAAAGAGAATTGGAAAAATAAAAAATTGAAGGGATAGAAAGATGGAAAATGTACTTTTTCTTTTCACAAGTGTGCTTGGTAGGAGAGATGAAAAAAATGGAAAGAAAAACCATTGCTTGATAAAGTTGAAAAGTGAAAAGAAGAAAAATAAAACATTTGAAAAATGCATAATTTTGAATTAATGTGTACATGTCTCTCATTTTCTCTCCCTTCATTATTCAAAATTGGAAGGATTAACTATTATGCATTAATATCTAAGACTTGTAAATTGTTAATCCAATATTTTTAAAATCCAGTCTGTCGTCTGGCACATCTCTGTCTGCCGATTGGCACGATTTTTTATTTTATCTTTTTTCATCTTTGACTTTCTTTTTGTTGCCTTGCTACTGGTACTTGTTTATTCTGTCTAGTGGGAAGATATTTGTCTTTGTTGTGGAAAGTGATGGAACGTGGTATTGCGGATCTGAGTTTGGAGGATGGTGAAGAAGAGGCTTTTTTTTATGTAAGATGAGGTAGAAGAACAAAGTGTTGCGTATGGCTTTTGCTTGGTGGGATGTTTTTTACTACTAGTGTGGTGCATTTTCCAGCCATGAGGAATAAAATGGCTAATATCTGGCACCCCTTGGAGGGTGTGCAAATATAGGATCTGGGTGAAAAACGTTTTCTTTTCAAATTCTTTAATGAGTTAGATATCTCCCGGGTTATTACAGGCGCTCCTTGGACTTTCAATAATCATCTATTGATTTTTCATAGGGTTCAGGAAAATGAATATCCGATGTTTATTCCATTGGTGTGCTCAGATTGGTGGGTCCAGGTTCACGACCTGCCACCAAGGTTTTTTAGAGATTCAATGGCGGTGCAATTTGGAAATTTCATTGGCAAATATCTAGAATATGATATGAAGCAGTTAACCAATGGTTACAAGAATTATCTACGTATTTGTGTCCAAATTGATGTTCGAAAACCTCTGAAAAGAAGAAAGAAAGTTATGATTTCTGATTCAAAGTTTACTTATGCAAAATTCAAGTATGAAAATTTAACTTTTTTTTGTTTCCTATGTGGCTGCCTTGGTCATGGTGATAATTTTTGCTCGAAGAGGTTACAATATGGAATTCAGGAAGTGAAGATAGGCTGGGATTTGACGTTGAGGGCTCAGGCAAGGAAGGCCACCACTGCTAACAGTATCTGGCTGAAGGAAAATGGAGAGAGTAATTTTTTTGGAAAGTTACGGTCCAAGCAGCATCTGACCAAAATTCAAAACAAAATCAAGGGCACGGATCATGGGAAAACATTAATCCTATCATTGGAATTAATTTGAAAGGTTCCAAATTTTCAGATATTTTGAATAGTGTCCAACAATGAAAGGAATCAGGTCATAATGATAGGAAGGATCTGGTGTCTAATAAAAGTCAACTGTTGGGGACTTCTCTGAATGGTTATGAATTAAGAAAAGTTCCAAGTGAGATGGGCCCTACTAATGGATTGGATTTGTCATATATGGAATGTGAATTAGAAGATGATCCAATCATCAATGAGGAAGGTAAAAAACAACAGAGGTTTGATTCTTTGATCTCTAATGTTTCTACTATTCAGGATTCGTTGGAGGTTATTGGTGGGAATTCAACTCATCTTAAATAGATATCGACAGCTACCAATAGACATGCCGTCCAGAAAAAATAAATATTTTTTGCTGGAATGTTCATGGATTGGGGAGTCTGTAAACAGTAGGAAGACTTCAGCATATGCTGAAAATTTATCATCCCCAAATTGTCTTCTTTATGGAGACTAAATTGAATGCTAATAGAATGGAGATTGTTAAAAGGCGTTGTGGATTTTTTAATGGTGTTGACGTTCCTACTGAAGGTTCACAAGGGGGTTTAAGTATAGGGTGGAATGGGGGACATTTAGTCACTTTGAAAAGTCTTTCAAAGAATCATATTGATGTTGAAATTCCAGAAGATGAAGGAAATCCACGATGAAGGTTTACGGGTTTTTATGGGGCATTGGATGTAAGGAATGAACCAGAGATATGAGATTTATTTCGACGATTGGGGAGAAATAATTAGCTACCATGGCTGGTTGGTGGTGACTTCAATGATATTCTTTTTGCTCATGAAAAACAGGGAGGATTGTAAGGGATGAGACTAGAATGGAGGATTTTCGTCGACCATTAGAGGATTGTCAATTGGAAGACATAGGTTTTTCTAGAACGTGGTTTACTTGGGAGAGAGGTCAAATAATGGAAAGAAACATTAGAGAAAGAATTGATAGAAGAGTTGCTACAAATGCTTGGTTACAACTTTTCCCAACTTACTCTTTGCGGCATCTTTCACACTTTTTCTTAAATCATTATCCTTTGCTTATTGAGACGATGGCTGAAGGGATGGGCAAAAAACCTATAAGGTTTCATTTTGAAGCTTGGTGGGCTTTAGAGGAGTCGTGTAAGGAATAGATTAGGAAATTGTGGGAAGGTAGCTCGGGTTCCTTTCTAAATCATATATCAACTCTTGCTAATGGGTTGAAGTATTGGGCGGGTAAGATTGAGTACAAAAGAGGATGAGATGTGAAACGATTAACTAGGAGACTTGAAGAATTGAATAGTGATGAGAGATCGGAGGAGAATTTGGCTGAGCTTGTTGAGGTCAAACTACACCTGAACAAGGAGATGGATAAAGAGGTGAGATATTGGGAACAATGAGCAAGAGTGAATTGGCTGAAAATGGGTGATAAGAATACTTCATTCTTCTATAAATATGCTTCTCAGAGACGACGTATTAGTCGGATTCAAGGATTATAAAAAAACAATAGTTCTCTAGCTACGGATGGTATGGAGATTGGGAATATTGCTCGTAACTATTTTTCAGACCTATTTGCTTCTAAAGGAATTAGAAACTTGGAGCATATACTCTCGGGGGTTCATTTATGTATTTTTGACAGTATGAATCAAAGTTTGATGGCTACTTACACAAATGAAGAAGTTGTTGAGGTGCAAAAAAGAATGGGGCCTGTAAAAGCTTCAGGTTCTGATGGTTTTTCGGTAGTATTTTACCAAAAGTATTGGCAAATTATTGGTAAAGATACTTGTGCTTTTTGTTTGGATATTCTGAATCATGGTAAATCTATGGAAGAAATTAACAGAACTCAATTGGTGTTAATTCCAAAAACTGCTAATCCTATTAATCTAAAATTTTTTTACCCTATTAGTCTGTGTATTGTTATCTATAAAATTATAGCCAAGACTGTTGCCAATCGTTTACAAAAGGTTCTGGATGATTGTATCTATGACTCTCAAAGTAACTTTGTACCGGACAGACTCATTACTGACAATGTGTTGCTGGAGTATGAGATACTTCATTCTTTTAAGAATAAAAGATCAGGGCAAAGAGGATTTATGGCTCTAAAACTCGATATGAGCAAGGCCTATGATAGAGTGGAGTGGCCTTTCCTTAAAGGTATGATGTCAAAAATGGGTTTTGCAAATCTGTTCATTGATTTTATTCTCTAATGTATTAATTTTGTTCAATATTCAATTTTACTTAATGGCGACGAAGGCTCAAGTTTCAAGTCATCGAGAGGACTGCGTCAAGAGGATCCATTAAGCCCTTACCTATTTCTGATATGTGAAGAATGGCTTTCTACGTTGATGAGACTAGTAAGTCAAGAAAGAAAAATTTGTGGTGCTAAGGTATGTAGATCTTCCCCACCAATCACCCACCTCATGTTTGCAGATGATTGTATACTGTTTGGAAAGGTTTTGAATAGAGGGATTAATGTGCTTAAAGATATCTTAAGTGAATATGAGCCTTGCTCAAGGGGAAATGTGTAAATTTTGAAAAATCCAAAGCTTTTTTCAGTTCGAATGTGAATGATCAGGATAAGAACTTGGCTTTTCAAGTTCTTAATGTTCGATGTTCGACTGATCCAGAGAAATACTTAGGATTACCAAGTATGGTAGGTCAAAAAAGGAAAATGGCCTCTCAAAGTTTGAAAGATAGATTGAAGCAGAAGATTAACAGCTAGAGAATAAGGCATATCTCACAAGGAGGCAGAGAGGTATTTATCAAGGCTATTTTGCAAGTAATTCCTACATATACAATGTCTTATTTTTTTTCCAAAATCTTTTTGTATGGAAATGGAAAACATAATAGGGTCCTTTTGGTGAAAAGGAAAGCCAAGGAAAGAAAGGTATGCACTAGTGTGATTGGAAGTCTTTATGTGCGCTTAAAGAAAAGGGTGGTATGGGTTTTCGTAATTTGAATCTTTTTAATATCGCTTTATTGGCCAAACAGGGTTGGCATTTGTTACGAAATCCTAATTCTTTACTAGCACGTACTTTGAAGGCCAAATATTATAAAGATTCCGATATTTTAAATTCCAAGATGGGAAATTTACCTTCTTTTACTTGGCAGAGTTTATAGGCTGCAAAAGGGCTCCTTTTGAAAGGTTTGGGCTGGAGGATTGGTGATGGAAAACAAGTCTTTATCTGAGGAGATGCTTGGGTTCCTAGAAATGATAAGTTGCAGATTTGATTGATGCCAATACAAGAAAATAGAAAGCTGAGTTGATTTGTAATACCTTTACGGAGAAGGATGCAGAGAGGATTTTATGTATTCCTTTGTCCATAATTTCGTATGAGGACCATATCATCTGGCGTGGTGAGCCGACCGGGGAGTGTTCGGTTTGTGGTGGGCACAAATATCTTTTACATAACGGTCAGAATCAAGTACAGTCTAATTACAAACAATTTTACAAGAAATTGTAGAATTTAGATCTACCCCTTAAAATCAAATTTACAAATTGGAGGTTTTCATGTAACTATTTTCCTACTTATAGTAATATTCACTATCAAAGAATGATGGGCTCTACCTCTTGCCGAAGATGTCAAACAGGAGCGAAAACGAGAGAGCACTTGTTTAGAGAGTGTCCTACAGCAAAGGAAACATGGGAGAAGTTAAATATCATCTGGCCTATTTCAGATGCAAATACTGACTTCGAAGATTGGATAAAAAACATTTTTGATTCTCATTCCATGGCTAAGTGCAAGATGATAGCATGTGCATTGTGGGTGATTTGGTCATCCAGAAACAAAATTCATACATGAAGGTGAGATGAAACCGGGTTTTCAAATTGCAGGTTTTGTGATCAACTATCTAAAGGAACTAGATGGGTTGAATATGCACTTACTAGAAAGAAGGATTCATACGGACAGATGGGTTGCTCTGTTAGGGCTGAGGGTAGAAATAAATTTTGATGTAGCTTTCAATAGACAAAGGAACGAGTCATGTTCTGGGTTAGTGGTTTGAAATGAAAAAAGCAGATGTTATTTGTTCGAGAACAGTTATGCATGTGAATATACTATCTGTTTTTGCAGCTGAAGTGATGGCGTGTCTTTAGGTACTCAATCTCGGGTTACATCTCAGGCTGAGGGAAGTTGAAATTGAAGGTGATTCTCAGCCAGTGATTCGCAAACTGTAAGAGGAGAAAGAAGACAGATCTGATATTGCAACGTACATAAAACACTCTAAGTAACTAAGTTTAGGTTTCAAGTATTGTATATTTCGATTTATCCATAGGGAATCTAACAAGGTTGCTCATGTCATAGCTTCAGGAGGAATCAAGAAAAGGGAGACAACTTATTTGATGCATATGGTTCCTTCTGGCGTAGAGGAAGTGATGGCTGATGATTGAAGTTGGATGAAATCCATGAGGGAGACAAGCGGTCGGAGAGGTGAATTTAAGGATGGAAGTGGTTTTGAATTGTCTGAAAGTCGATGTATTCAAGAAGGTTTGGTGGAAAGGAACTGTTTTCTGATGGAAATTGATGGAGGATAATTATGAAGCAGATGCAGTTTCCCATGTGGTTTTGTTGTTTTTAAGAGTGGGGTTAATTAAGTGGAGAACAGCTAGGATGCAGAAGTCTCTAGAGCTTCCCTATCGTTTCAAGCTGGATATTTGTTTTCGGCTTTTTTATTTTGGTTTCGTTTTGTTTTGTCTGCTTTAGGTTTGTTCTTTGGGTTTTTCTGTTTTGATTTATTTTTTGGTTGTTTGTTGGGTTAGTTTTTGGGCCTTTTTATGAATAAATATCCAGACATTATTTCCAAAAAAAAAAAAAAAATTATTATGCATTAAGATGAGAAATGATCATTTCTTATATTTTCTTTTCTATCAATTTACTTCCCTATCAAGCACCTTCAAATTTTATTTTCTTTCCACTTTTTCACTTTCATTTCCTCTTCCCTTCATCATGGTAATGTTGCTGATTATAGTATTTTTAATGGTGATGTTCATGAAGTGGATTGGACTCTCGCTGACGTTGTCAGCATGGTGAGATATATCATCGGATACCATGTGATTTAGCCACATGGGGTAGTGTTTTTCATGTTCATGGAGTAATGGTGCTAAATATGATTTTGGCTTATCTTTCTTAAGATTTACATAATTTTGGACCCTTTTAAGTCCATTAGGCTTATCTAAATATATCTACTTGTTTTAATAATATTACTAATGCTACATTTGGTTGGAGCATTAGTTTTTTCACATGTTTCAGTTATTGGTTAGATATAAACTAATTACAATTGGTAACTTTTAGCCATGACTTGTTAATAGCAAAGAGAAGAAAAACTTTTCGCGTATTTTGAATAGATTTTATTTTTTATAAGAAATTTTATTCATCTTTCTAATTGCATGTTTAAATTTGTATTAATTATTATTTATTGTATGTCTAACTATTTTAGAACATATTTTATGTCTAACTATTTGAGCAATATGAGTTTGTTCACGATGTTTTTATTACTTAATATATTTATACATATAAGTTATTATTATTGTTGATATTAATGTATCAAATATCATTGAAGTTCCTAAAGAATTTTCAAGAGAAATAAATATTTTATAGATAAACTTTATAATGAAAGTATATTTAACACCCCATACTCGGCCTAGAGGACAAGACCAAGTTTGGAGAGCCACATCAAATATTTCTCAAAACATAATTTTTAGAACTTTCTTTCAAAGTCTTCCAAACTAAAGGAATTCAAATAAACATAACATTTACTTTGGAAATTATCATTTAGAAAGTCAAGTATCTAGAAACTATTGAAATTAAACTAATAATTATAATAATTGATAAAAAGTGTGACCGAGCTCCCGATCCACTGACTCGATCAAATCTGTGGGTTAGCTGTAATTCAGTCAGCAAAAAAAATTTGAATTAATAACTCAATAAGGAAACAATTATATATTCAAATAGAGTTAAAGTTAAACCAATAAGGTCCCAAATTCAGATTTGAAATCAGATACAGAAGATAATCTGTTTAATTCAATAGATTAGAACAGATCAGTCAGATAACAAGTCAACTTATTCCCAGACATAGAACAGATCTAACAGATGAAATTTCCTACCCTCATCCGTTACACACCATCTCCGACCAACCCAATACACCAAATTGAGTATTTAATACTCATCCAGACCTACACACCACATAGTGTCAGTATGACAATTTTTTATAACTGCAAACTAGCTGCTAGATCAAATTACGGATATCGTTGGCTTAGCCACTGATTCAGAACAAAATACTTCCTCATTTACACAATTCCCACCCAATGCAGATGCAAATTTCAAATGCCAGTTGATAAAGATGCTTATACGATCATTCATATACAGTTTATACTTAGATAGAATACATCAAAGTTATTAATGATTGTTAGATTCAACACGTATACTGATATTAAATCTTTAGCCTCATATCACAGAATAACAGTTTTTACAATCTATTTTAGTTCATACAGACCCTACGGAAGACCAACATTCATTTTAAATGACGAACGCAGCCTAAGGGTGAAGTTCAATTCCTGATCTACACGCCCATGTGGTTCCACAAGACTTGGATAGCTGGCCCGTGTGGCTCTACACTGCCTGACACACGTCCGTTTCATCTGCGCTGTGGTCCTATCACACAAACAGTGGGTCACACAGCCTGGACACTCGCTTGCGTCTCTGGCTTGTGTGTCTCTAAGTCGTGAATCAGTGAGTTACAGGACTTGGAAACACGTCTGTGTGTCTCTAATTTATGAATAGTGGGTTACACGATCTGCCACACAGCCTAACACACGGCTATGTGTTTCACATGGTCTACCACACGACCTGGCGCATGGCCGTGTGGCATCGACAGCTATGTTTTCTGGCGTCCAAAATTCGTAGAAGTTCAGCTTTTCAATACGCACCTGAAGTAGTTTCGAAGTAGGATCAAGGTAGAGTACTCTTGAGACCTAAACGAATATTCAATAATGAATCAAACAGCTAAAATGACAAAAATCACATAATTTAATACTCAACCACTTATGTCAAAACTTTGATGTGAACTTCCAACAAGACTAATGCTTACAGACAACTCGACAGAACTATCTCGAAACAATGCGAGGAGGATCCAACAAGACTAATGCTTACAGACAACTCGACAGAACTATCTCGAAACAATGCGAGGAGGATTACTTCCCTCAGTATTCTCGCCTAAAGAAAAGATATCAACAATCACTTAGCAGAGAATTCAAGTGAAACAAACATAGAAACCATATTTCTACACATAAACGAAAATTTAATAGAAACTTAGCGAAACCGTAAGAATTCACGACAGAACTTACACAGAGATCTTCCAACGACACAATGAACAACTTAAACCCTCAATTAGTTTTGATAGCCCCTTCACTAACGCAATCAAAAGGAAAAATAAAGGAAAAGAGAAACAGGAAAGAAAAAGAAAGAGAACAGAAATGGAGAAGGAAATGAATACGTTAACTTTTATTTTAACCACCAATCAGACTTCTAACATTTAGTAAAATATTTGTAACGCATACACTGTGACTCAAACACAGGACTAGAGAAAATACAAAAGCTTAACCAATGAACCAACAGACTCATTCTTGGCATAGATTCACACAGAATTAAACTTAAGTCAGTGGCTCAGGATTAGAGGTTAATCTAAAATAAAGTAGCAAAACTTCTTAAAAATATTACTCGAACCCCTGACCTCAAACACATATGCAGAGCACATAGCCACAGATACAAAGACTTAATTACAAAGAAATTAAACGGCGATACATTCAAATTTTTGGGGTGTTATAGTATATCTAAAATGAAATTTTGTCTCGACTTGAAGATCGAGTGTTCAATAAGGACAAATTATTACACAATGATATTATAAAGAATTACTATTGAGTATCTATCCAATAGTGTTATATAATCCAAATTAATTAGGCTAAATTTTTATGTAAATTGTAGATATAAAAATTAATACAAATGGTCAAACAATAATGTTATAAAATGATGGTCCTGAAGTACTATTTCTTTATGTGTCTAATGCACTCATTGTGTTGGTAATAGTGAATGATACAATATGTCATTCTTTATAAAGTTGTTGGCGACATCTAAAGTATGAAAATTTTATTGAATTTTATTACTATATTGATACGCATCAACAAAATTTGTTGTATATGTTGATGATTTACTATTGATAAATAATATTGAATGTCTTAATATTAGGTTATAAAATGATGTTCAAATAAGGGGGACTAACATACATAATGTACTCTTTTTTGCTTTACGTATAAGGTTTTTAATGAGGCAGGTTTGCCAATTCACATAAATATGAATATTGTATTCCTTTTCCTTCACTAGGATTTTTTCCCCACTGGGTTTTTTCCTAATAAGGTTTTAACGAGACATAATCATTATTTGTTAATGGACATCCAAGGGGGAGTAGTATAAAATTTTACTTTATTATGGATGTTCATAACTCTTAAAGTTGTAGCCTCCATTGTAGTAACCTCCAATGGAATTATGAGGGTTTTATATTGTAATTAAACCTCTATTTATTTATTGTAACTTAAGGCATTGTATTATGTTAGAAAGTCTAAAAATAGTGGCATGTATAAGGCTTGTAGATATACACATAGTTTATCTTTCTACTATATTACCTCTTTGTATTGATACTTTCTCTTTAGTTTGTCATAATATTTGTATTTAAAAAAAATTAAATTTATATGTTAATATAATGGTTAAATTACACTTTAACTCTAAAATGATAAATTTCAATTTAATTCTTTTAAAAATTATGAAATAATATGTTAATATAAATATAAAATTATACTTTAACTTCCTTAAAAAATATAATTTAATTTTAACCTTTAAAATAAATTTCCGGTTTCGTCATTCTTTCGCGTTATTGAATTATTACTTGGAAGAGATCTCCTTGATTATTTTTAATAAAAGAATCACTTTCTTTAATTCAATTAAATAAATTTTTATCTTTAAAATAAAAATAAAAACTACATATTTATTTTTTTAAGTTTTAAAATTTGATTCACTTAATTAATAAATTCATACATATTTAAAATTTATATTAGAATATACTGAAAAGTCTATTTTTAAGCATCCATTACATAAATTCCACGTCATATATTTAAAAGAATCTTAAATAATATCATACAATCTATATCACTCAATAATATTTTTAAGGCATAAAAATAAATTGTCATTACCGTTTACTCATTTTTTTCATTTTGGCCTTTATTTTTTTGAGGTTATTTTGATCCTCAACTTTTAAAATTTAGTCAATTTGCTTGCTTTTTTCTTTTATCAAAAAATTCATTGAACTGTTAAAATTTTAATGGCATTGACGTGACAACTCATATGGCATTTTATGTATATTTCATTGCTAACATGGATAAATTTTCTAATGAACTTTTTTAAAATTTGTTTATTTTTTTTTTTACTTTTATGAATTATACAAGGATTACCATGCTAGTAGCCACATCAACGCCTTTAAAATTTTAATAGTTTAGTCAAATTTTCAATCCAAAATAAACAATTTGACTAAATTTTAAAGGTTGACGGTCAAAATATGCCAAAAAAAAACCAAAATGACAAAATAAGTAAATATTAGAGGCTAAATTTATCTTTAATACTATTTCTAACAACAATTTAACCTCAATTATTCTAAATAGTTTTACCAGATTTCAAATATTTTTTAGTAAAAAGTAGTAGAAGAATGTTTTAGTTTTCTTTCGTCAGCCAAAATTCATATTTCATAAATAAAAGAAGCTACTGAACAATCAACAGCATTACAGGAGGTTGCACATAAACACAAGGCAATATCGACACTAAAACAAGCATATATCGCCAAACAAAACAAAAGAATCGAAACAACATTAAGAACTAAAACGCAGCAGCAAATCCCAATTGCAATAGCAATTCAAAGAGAATTCAACAAAACTCCAAGCTTGAAACAGGCACAGCTTCTCACTTCCAGCTTTCACAACAGAATCGCTTTCCCAATTGCATCTAACCAGCCAAGCACATAAGAACACCAATTGCATCTAACAAGTTCCCATGTCCCAGTAGCTTTATTTAGACAAGACTCCACTTTGATAAATATTTTTGACCGTAAATGGAACTTTCAAATTAATTAAAATACTTTTATGGTTCCATTTTAGGATATCCTCCCTTGTTCCAACGACCATCATCACCTGGGCTACGTCTAAAGAATGGTATCGGTTTCGGTGGTAGTGGTGGCGGCGGTGGCGGTGAAAGAGATGGCAGCTGTAACAATGGAGGAGGAGGAGGAGGTGGAGGCGAAGGTGGATGTGGTGACAGTGATGGTGGTGGGGGCGACCCGTACCGTCTAGATGGTGAAATTGTAGGATGAGGTTTTGGTGCCGGATACATCCTACGCAATGGAAGCTTTCCAGAAATCAACCTTGTAATTTCTCTACCATGACATATTCTACCACCCATTCCGTCAATAATTTCAACCATCAACAGGGTTACTATTATAACCAAAGATGCCTTCATTCTACTAGTAAGATTTAAATTTGCATATATTGTGGAACCTTAACACCAATTTTGACCCTTATATAGAACAACTTGATTAATTTCTAAGCTAATAAACTTAAATTAATCAGAAACTTCTTAATATTCTCTTGGAGAGTTTTTGAAAACATTTAATAATGTTTCATGTTGATTAGTTTATTGGCAACTTAACATTTTTCAATTTCAGTCTCATAACGTCTATTTAGGAGAGACATTTCTAGGTAAGTGCTACCAGCTACAAGTTGTGTAATGTTTACTATTTAGCTGTCTTATGTTCATTTTCCTCTCTTTTTTAAACCATACAATAAAGAAATACATGATTTGCAAATTCTACCCTATTTATAGTATAAGCACGTAAAATTAAGAAATTCATACATAAATATTGGAAAAAAAAATAGAATCTAAAAGTTTAAGTTACTGACTTTCTGAATCTTCCATGAACGTATGTTATATTTACATCACATGCAACATCATTTTTTAAGTCATATTGGTGTTCAATTTGTAAGGTCAATGGCAATGGAGTGGCTAAATAATTTGGATATTGAGTTTGAATAAATAAGGATGGTTGCTTTACATTATCTTCTTTTTAATGCTATACTTCACCTTTCTAATATAACACTTCAAATCCGGTATAGACGTTATGGCCAAATCTGGAAATTTTACCGTAAAATGGTTTGAAAATCTAGATTTTGTATATTTTGAAAACGTCATAAACTCTATCAAACAATAACCCAGTTCATTTGAAAACATATCTTACTCAGCTGTTTTATTGAAAACATTGTTTGTTTACGTTCTCTAAAACCGTAAGTTTGCAGCAGAAATACTTTAGAAAGTGATATTTTGGAAAACACTATTCATTGTTTGAAAACCATTAAGTGAATATTGTCGATAAAAACATTTAAACAATATTTTTCGAAATACGGAAACAAAGTCCTAAACCCAAAACAGTCCAAAATGTCCAGAGAGTCCAAAATTTACAAAACTCTCAAACCGAAATTTAAATAATTCAAATTTACGATAATATGATTATAACCGAGCTCCTGTCATACTGACTCGTCTAAGTCTGAGGGTTACTTGAAAGTGATAAACAAACAAAAAGTGAATTTTCATAACTTAGTGTATAACGTTAAACTAAACAGAATTACAGTTTTATTTCAGTTTTATATCACAACAAAGCAGATACAATACACATATCATATACAGAATCAGAATTAGATGCAAATTTGCAATCCTACCCCCATCCGCTACACACCAACTTCGACAATCCTTACATACCATATAAGGTATTAAATACCCATCTAGCCCTACACACCACTTAGTTTTGATATGACACATTTTAGAATATTTGCACCAAAGCTGCCAGTGTATTAGGTGCTCTATCGCTATTTACAGAATCATATATATATGTGGCTAAGCCACCAAATACGGTAGTTTAATACACTGCCTACACTTCCTCCATACATCAAACCCAACCAAAATGCAACTGCAATACTAACAGATAATAGATATATTACGAAGTGCATGCTCAGAATAACATATACAGAACATGCATAACATTTTCAGATTATACATAGCATGTTACAAATTTTACTTATCTTATAACATTTCAAACACGCATAATTATATCAAATTTCATGCTAACGGATGACCAGAATTCATGTTTAATAGCTTAATTATAATATACCAACCTTATAGTAGGCCTATGTTCGGTCCAAATGATACTTACGGCCTTTGGGAAAAATTTAGAATTTTGGGCTCACACGTCCATGTGCTCCACACGGCCAAATTGGCCAGCACGTGTAGCCCACACAGTCTTACACACGCCCGTGTGGTTCGCACAGCCTAAATAGCCCAAACCATGTATCACACACGGTTTATCACATACTTCGTCACATGGCCGTATGTCACACATGGCTTGCCACACGGCTGTGTGGCATCGATTGTGCAGTTTTTCGACTTTTACCGTTTGCTACTTTTTGTGTTTTTCGTTACACACCTGATTTGACTTCGACACCAAAGTAACCACGGGACCCTCAGCACCTAAAAACAGGATTCAATTCATTAACTTAGCGATGATTCACGATATTGATTACAAAGAAAAGTATAGTACACAACGCCCTTAATCAACTCCCGAAATACAATCGAACCCTTACCAAATGACGAACAACAATCACACGATTCAAGTTGTTAGAGAAGCTTCAATCGTCTCACAATTCTCCCCTAATTAAACATCAAAGCAATTAATGCAGAATAAACGTACCACACACACACCCCTTTTTACCAAAGTCAAAGAACGGAACAACCCCCACAACGAACAAAAAAAAGAAGGATAGAAGAAATATAACTGACACAGAACAGAGCAGCAATGAACCAACACACAACCACCACAAAAATCACAAAACATAAAAGACAACGAATCAAAAGAATATAGGAAATTTGGAATAGATAGATGAAAATGAAGAAAGCCAATTCTTGAAAATCCTTCCACTTGAAACCAACGTGCAAATCGAATAAAGAGGTGAGGGAAAAAAAGTTCTGGAAATATGAAAAAAAGGCAGGAAATCTTGGGATATTTCCCTTTTTAAAAAAAATTAAAGAATAAAACAGATAAAATCAGATATCAAGATAAATCAAAATAAATTGGATTTACCCAACAACCCAACTAACTTACACAACTAATCATTATCTAATAGCTTAACCTAATTCAATTTAAACCCATATTCTATTAGCCAACAACTCACCAGACCATTAACAAAAATATTACTAACTGTTCAGACCAAGACTCGAACCCATGCCCAAAGAGCACGAGTCACTTATCCACTGGACCAAACCAACTACTTCATTAGAATTTAACAAATCAAACATTTAGATTTTTGAAGCGTTACAACTCTCCTCCTAAAAGAAATTTTGACCTCGAATTTACCTGATTCGAACAGATGTGGATATTACAGACGAATTGAATCCTCAGGTTCTCAAGTGGCTTCCACAGTGCCATGATTCCGCCACAGAACCTTAACCAAAGGGATGGACTTCCTCCTCAATACCTTAACATCTCAATCCAGAATCTGAACCGACTCCTCCTTAAAGGTTAAATCTAGTCTAACCTCAATCTCTTCAACAAAAACAATATGAAATGGGTCAGACTGATACCGCCTCAACATGGAAACATGAATTACATCATGAATACTGTCCAACTCCAGAGGTAGCTCTAACTAATAGGCAATCGGTCCCATACGTTTCAGAATCCTATACGGCCCAATGAACCTAGGGCTCAACTTGCCCTTACGTCCGAACTGTAGAACTTTCTTCCATGGAGATACCTTCATAAAGACATAATCACCCACAGAATACTCGATATCCTTATTTTTCAGATCCGAATACAACTTTTGTCTATCAGAAGCCACCTTAAGACGACCGCTAATCAATTTAACTTTATCATCGATGCTAGAAACCAACTCAGGACCCAAAATCTGTCATTCACCCAACTCAGTCTAATACAACGAAGTATGACACTTACGATCATATAGAACCTTGTAAGGTGCCCTCTGAATATTGGACTGGAAAATGTTATTATATGTGAACTCGAGTAATGGCAGAAACTCCTTCCAACTACCTCGAAAGTCGATTACACAACTCCGTAACATATCCTCTAGTATCTGAATTACCCTCTCAGATTGTCCATTTGTCTGAGAATGGATGCAGTATTGAAGTCTATTTTAGAACTCAGAGCCTAATGAAGATTCCTCTAGAACTGAGAAGTAAAGCAAGGATCTCTATCAAAAGTAATCAAGACTAAAACTCCATGAAGTCTAACGATCTTGGAAACATACAACTTAGCTAGTTTTTAAATGGAGTAGTCTGTTCTGACAGGAATAAAATAGGTAGACTTGGTCAAACGATCCACGACGACCCACACTGAATTCTTCTTAGTGGGTGTTAATGACAACCCACTAATGAAGTCCATAGTTAAAACACCCAAAACCTGACCTAGACGTTATGGCCAAATCCAGGAGTGTTACAAAGAAGAATTTTGAAACTGTTTTTATTTCGACAAAAAAAAACCCTTATAAAGCTACTTGTTATAAAGTGTTTAAATTTTACAAAACATATTTATTTATTTCTTTATTACCGAAACCATCGTGAGTTTATTCATTTGCCAAAATGTAATTTGCAACGAAAATCTTAAAAGTTATTATATTTTAAAAGCTTAGTTCGTGTTTCTAGAAAAAAATTGTTTGCGTAAAACTGTCATTTTCGTAAATCGTTTCGACAAACAACTCAGGATAAAAAACAATCATAACCAAAACCAATAATTAAAACCATACAGTCTAGAAAGTCTCAAAAATTAAAAACTTTTAAATAAATCAAGAATTTTAAAAATACCAAAAACTCAAAAGTAGTTTTAACTAATAGTCACCGCTAAGCCTCCATCACACTTACCTGCTTATGTCCTATTGGTTACCTGTACAGAACAAACAAACAGATGTGATTTTCATAAACTCAATGCATAACCCAACAGAGATAGACATGTAAATATACACAGTATTCTTATATGCAGAACAAATACAAATATGGATCTAAGTCCTTAGCAGATACATATATCAGAATCAGATAATCCAAACAAATATACAGAATCCAACCCTCATCCTCTACACATCATCTCCGTCAATCCTATCACACCATGTGAGGTTAAAAATACCCACCTATCCTTACACACTCATGCAGTCAAGCTACTAGAATATAAGCAAAAGGTCACCGTACAGATCACTTCCTCCGTAAATACAAATCTCACCCTAAACACAGATATAAAAATAACAGATTTAACATACTTAACATGCTCTTATACAGATAACATACATACTTAAACCGTATAGTATATCAATTACCTACTCAGATCAGACATTAGAATATTAGATCACATGAAAAAAGGTTTGATTAGCCCTTATCGACCCTACGGTAGGCCTACATTCGATCAAAAAGACCCGTGTGACCTAGGGAAAATTTTAGAATTTTGGGCCCAAATGCTCTGTGGCTTGCCCATGTGGGCTCACACGCTCATGTGGCCCACATGCCCAAATTGGCCTTATCCGTGTGGCCCACACGACTTGGCCCAAATCTCATACTCTTATATGGCATGTCCGTATAGGCCTACACGCCTAATCTAGCCTAGCCTGTGTGGCCCACACGGCCACACATTCACCATCACACGGCCATGTCTCACATATGGCCACACCCTTGATAGTTACACGACACACAGCCAGCCACACGTTTGACGTTGACAATCCTAGTTTTTAGCTTTTGTCGAACCTCGTTTTCTTTATTATTTTAGGTACACACCTGGTTCGATTTTGATGCAACTGCAATCCTGAGACCTCAAAACCTTAAGAAACAATATTTTAACAACAAAATTCTAATTCACAAATTCCCCAAACTAAATCGAAAAATGCACAAACATTTATCGCCAACTAATATGACCGCACACATAATTTGGCAGTTGGAGCAAAATTAGTTGCTTCACCAACTTCACCTACACAACAGATTTGTAAGAAATTAACTTCCCATACAACACTACTATGCCAATCTAAAAGAAAAGGAAAACAAGCAAAATAAAACGTCAAAGCTTACCAAAATAGATGGGGAACCACCGGAATAACAAATCGAATGATTGGAATAATCAGTTGTCGAACAGAGTAGAGAGAATAACCGAAAATAGGAAAAATCACAGAGAAGAAGGGAAAAGGGAAGAACTAACATCAAAAAGAATAAAAATTGAGTAAAGGGAGAAAAAACTAAAAATAAACAAAATAGAATTTAAACCCCACAATATCTTAACCCCCATTATCCCATTAACTAACCCACTAACTCACAACTACCTCAGAATTTTATTTCCACACAAGACCTCTATCTCATAACTTAAGCAAAAATATCATCCACGCTCTCGTATGGATTCGAACACAAGACCTCCAGCAAGTTAACTCCTTACCACTCGAACCAACAGGCTCATTCTAATGAGTTTACAAACAATATATCATAAGCCTACCCATCAAGGATAAAGCTAGGATAAAAAATAACAAAATTTGCCAAAACTAGGACCTGAACCCAAGACCTCACACACACCCAGAACACTTAGCCATTGAAACAAATACACATTTGTTTTAAGGTTTACAAAAACATAAATAAATTATTTAGGGTGTTACAACTCTACCCCTAAAAGAAATTTCAGCCTCGAAATTTACCTGACTCGAATAGATGAGGATACTATTGACGCATCGAGTCCTCAGGTTCCCACGTGGCTTCCTTATTGTCATAATTCCACCACAGAACCTTAACTAACATAATGGACTTCCTCCTCAGAACAGAACCTTAACTAACATAATGGACTTCCTCCTCAGAACCTTAATATCTCAATCCATAATCTGTATCGGCTCATCCTCAAATGTCAAGTCTAGTCTAACCTCGATCTCCTCAACAGAGACATGTGAAATGGATCATCGAGACGTAAAACACATCGTGGATACGGTCTAACTTCGAAAGTAACTCTAACTGATAAGCAACCGGTCCTACACGCTTCAAAATCTGATACAACCTAATGAACCTAGGGCTTAACTTGCCCTTACGACCGAACCGCAGAACTTTCTTCCATGGAGATACCTTAAGGAATACGAAATCACCCATAGAATACTTAATATCCCTCCTTTTTCAAATCCGTATAAGATATTTGTCTATAAGAAGCCGCCTTCAGATGATATCGAATCAGTCTAACCTGATCTTTAGTCTCGAAAACCAACTTAGGACCTAAAACCCGTTGTTCACCCAACTTAGTCTAACATAGCGGAGTACAGCACTTACGACTATACAGAGCCTCATAAAGTGTAATCTGGATACTAGACTGCAAAATATTATTGTAGGCGAACTCAGCTAACGGCAAAAACTCCTCCCAACTACTTCGGAAGTCAATCACACAACTTCGAAGCATATCCTTCAGTATCTGAATCACTCTGTCAGATTGACTATCGATCTGAGGATGGAACGCAATACTGAAGTCCAATCTCGAACACAGCACTTCATTCAGTTTCTTTCAGAAACGAGAAGTGAAACAAGGATCCCTATCAGAGATTATCGAACCGAAACCTCGTACAATTTTACAATATCAGAAATGTAGAACTTTGCTAGCTTTTACAGTGAGTAGTCTGTCTGAACCGAAATAAAATGGGCAGACTTGGTCAATCGATCCACGATGACCAATACAAAATCCTTCTCAGTGGGTGTTAAAGGTAGCCCACTAACGAAGTTCATCATCACACGTTTCCATTTCTATAAGGAAATTTTAATGGGTTGGAGTAAACCCGAAGGCAACTGGTGTTCAGCCTTAATTTGGTAGCACGTCAGGTAACGAGCAGTAAAATCTGTTACTTTATGTTTCAAATCCAGCTACCAGTACAGTTCACGGAGATTTTGATACATCTCATTACCATCGGGATTCATAGCATAAGTGCTACTATGCGCTTCCCTCAAAATCGTCTAGCTCAGATTAGAATCGTTTGATACATAAACCCGTCTTCAGAAACACAGAAGTCCATCCTTATTCAGTCCAAAATCATAAGTACTACCATTCTCAGCTTTTCAAAAACGCAGAACCAGAGACTTATCCCCTAACTGCATTTCCCGAATCTACCCAATCCAAGTCGGGTTAACTTGTAACTCGGCTAACAAACCCTCATCATCAAACAAACTGAGACAAGTGAACATCACCCTCAAATTAGACATTGCTCTACGACTGAGAGCATCAGCCACCACATTGGCCTGACTGGGATGATACTCTATCGTACAGTCATAAGCTTTAAGCAGCTCAATCCATCGACGCTGCCTAAAGTTCAACTCCTTTTGAGTAAGGAGGTGCTTGAGGCTCTTGTGATCGGTGTAGATGATACACCTCTCACCATATAGATAGTGCCTCCATATCTTCAACGTAAACACCATGGTAGCTAACTTGATATCATACTTCGGATAATTCCCCTTGTGTAACTTACGTTGTCGAGATGCATAAGCCACAACCTTACCATCTTGCATTAGTACACATCCCAAATTGACGTGCGACATGTCACTATACACTACAAACTCCTTACCAGATTCAGGCTATATCAGAACAAGAGCTTGAGTCAAAACAGACTTGACATTTTTGAAACTCAATTGTTGCACATGTGTCCAGATAAACGGAACATTCTTGCGTAGAAGCTTAGTCAGAGGAGCTGCAATAAGCGAGAACCCCTCAACAAGCCTTCAATAGTAACCCCCAAGACCCAGAAAACTGTGGATCTCAAAAACGTTCTTAGGTTGTTTCCAATCAAGTACAACCTCAATCTTCCTAAGATCAACTCGGATCCATTCAACAGAAATTGCGTGCCCCAGAAATGTTACTTTCCGTAACCAGAATTCACATTTCCTCAACTTAGGAAAGAGCTGTTTCTCTCAAAATATTTGAAGCACTACTCTAAGATGCTCATCATACTCATCCTCAGTCTTAAAGTATACCAAAATATCGTTGATGAAGACTACAACGAACTGATCCAAATACGGTTGAAAAACTCAATTCATCAAATCCATGATTGCAATCAGTGTATTCATAAAACCAAAGGGGATAATTAGGAACTCGTAGTGCCCATAATGAGTCCTAAAAGCCGTCTTATGAATATCAGCTTCTTTAACCCTAAGCTAATGATACCCAAAACGAAGATCTATTTTTAAGAATACTAAAGCCCCTCAGAACTGATCAAACAGGTCATCGATCCTTGGAAGTGGGTACTTATTCTTCACTATCAACTGATTCAACTATCAACAATCGATACACATCTTTATGGTACCGTTATTTTTCTCTACAAATAGAATCAGTGGCCCCACAGAGACATACTAGGATGGATGAAACCACAATCTAAAAGCTTTTAAAGTTTAGCCTTAAGCTCTGTAAGCTCTTTCAGTGCCATACGGTATAGAGCGATGGACACCGGAGCTATGCCTGGTAGAAGTTCAATGCGGAACTCAACTTCTCGATTTGGAGGTAAACTCAACAACTCATCAAGAAAAACATCCGACAATTGCCTCACTCTTTTCATATCCTTGACAGAAGAGTCCCTAGAAACTGAAACACTAACATAGGCCAAATACGCCTCACACCCTTTTTGAACCAATTTTTCGGCCACCAGAGCGGAGATCACATTAGACAGGTAATCTCAACACTCGCTGATCACAACAATTTTCTTATCGTCTACAGTTCTCAAAATGACCCTCTTGGTCGCGCAGTCCAAACTAACTCAGTGCTCTACTAACCAGTCCATACCCAAAATTAAGTCAACTCCTCAAACAGTAGCTCCATCGGATTTGCTGAAAACACAACCCCTTGTACTTCTAACGGAATATTCCTATAAAGTTTATTTACCAAAATAGATTGCCCCAACAAACTCAGTATAGTAATCTCACTAGAAGTACACTCAACAGTAATCCCCAAGTTTTCAAAAACAATACTAGCTATATAGGAGTATGTAGGACCTATGTCTATCAAAGCAGTATATGGGGCATCAAAAATTAAAAACATATCCGTGATCATATCAGGGGCATCTCTGTCCTCTCGGTGTTTAGCAATATAAACCAGTGCAAGCTGCCTCGCCTCAGTCTAATTAGCACATTTTCCTGGTGCTCTTCGTCCTCGGTCCAAACCATTACCACCCCTAACCGGTCCACGATCCCTAGGTGGCTGTTGTATTACCCTTTGAGGCTGAACAAAATCCAGTCCCGTAGCTTGCATCTGATCAGCACGATGTAGACACTCCCTTATCCGGTGCTCTAATGACTCACATCGTAAACAAGCCCCCAATCTCTTCCAACACTCACTCGGATGACGCCTACCACAGTCACTATAAGGCTGAATCTCAGTAGAAGTAACAGGGACTCTGTGACAGCCCTAAATTGACCCTAGTCGGAAAGTGGTTTCGGGACCATGAAACCGAGTCTTATAAATAATTAAAAGTTATATTCTGTGTTTATGATGTGAGTAAATGCATGTGTGAAAGTTTCATGCATTAATTTGATCATTTTTATGTGAATTTATTAAAATGGACTTATATGAAACATTGTTGGAAAGTTAGAGGTTAATCTTACAATGGTCTAATAGTACATGCATTGAAAAGAGTGGTTTTGCATGTCAATTAGACCATTTTTGAATGTAAATGGCCGGCCAACACATGCATGTAACAATGTGTTCTCTTGTCTCCATTTTTAATTGGTGGGAATTATGTATAACAATAAATTTATAGTAGTGGTGGTGAAAAAAAAAACAAAGTCCCATCATCTTTTTTTCATCTTGCCGAAACCATAAGGAAAGGAAAAAGAAAAATGGAAGGAAGAACACCTAAGGCATTCGGCCATCTTGTATTGGGAATTAAGGTATGATTTCATATGTTTTTCTTTGGATTTTGAGAAATTTAAATTGGTTTTAAAGCTCCTAAAATGACCCATGTATGTGATTTTGTGTTTGGGATGCATGAAGCATTCGATCATGAGCTCAATGGGTTACATTGTGTATGTTTTGATAAATTGTGAGGAGAAATGTTTCTAATTGAGTATAAACAAACTAAATTACTATATGTGGCCCAAATGAGCTTGAGTAGTCGGCTAATGAAGTTAGTTGAGTTATAATACTTGCTTAATAATGAAAAGAACATGAGCTTAATGCTCAAATAGCATTCGGCTTTGGACTAAGTTAAATTAGTTAAGAAATGAGTTCCAAGATAGTGAATTATGTGTTAAAAGAGGGATTTAGGTTGTATATACGTGTTTAGATTGAAAACAAGAGGCTATGTTAGCTAATTGAAGGATTCGGCCATGGTATTATAGTGAATAAAAATTTGAACAAGGGTTTTAATTGTATGATAGGTTTTCGGATATGGTTGATTGGATAATAAATTGGTGTGGGTGTTTTGA
The DNA here is from genome assembly GCF_007990345.1 of Gossypium hirsutum. NCBI lineage: Eukaryota > Viridiplantae > Streptophyta > Magnoliopsida > Malvales > Malvaceae > Gossypium > Gossypium hirsutum. The sequence goes on from NC_053434.1 coordinate 108,249,903, forward strand.
ATGAGATATGTACAATTATAAGTTAAATTTAAGGTTTGTTAAATTTATCCTTATCATTGCCGAATGAGTTCAATGGCTAAAGAAAATTGTTAAGTGCTTAGTTAATGTGCATTCGGTCATTTAGGATGAGTATACATTTGATAATGTTTTGATACTTTGAAATGGAATTTAATTATTAATTAGTTATAAGCTTGTTGAATTTTGAGATGTAATTGGGAGTAAATTTGATATGAGCATATTTTGTTAATGACATATTGATAAATGTTGAGTTAAGATACCATGATATTAAACTTAAAGGCATTCGATCATGAGATGGATTAAGGTGAACTAAATGATATTCGGCAATGGTACTTTTTACATGAGAAATTCGGTGTTAATTGTATTAAATGAGGTTGAGGTAGTTGCTGAATGTGTTTATAATTAAGTAAGGTTAATAATAGAGCAATGAGTGGCTAGTAGAATCTAGTTAGTCCTCTTGTTGTATTCGGCCATGAGTTTGTATAATTGGTTTGTAATAGATTAAATTTGTTTATTCAAGCTCAAGAGCTGAGGGAGTCTAATTCGGATAAGAGAGAAAGCTACCTAACCGAATAGTCGATCTGTAATCGTTCGACAACTTCCGAGGTAAGTTCTTAAGTAATTGAGTTTGATTCCTATGTAAGTTTAAGTTTTAAAACGGGATGAATATGAATTATGTATATACGTTAAGGTCAATGACCTTTCTAAATGACGGCATATATGATATTATGTTTTAAATATGTGAATGAGAACTTTACGGAGTAAATTGTATAAATCTGCTAGGGACAGCAGCAGTAGCGTGTTTTGGAAAAATTACCATAAATTGTGGGAGTTGAGTTAAAAGCTGGATAAATTATGTAATTAAAGCTTGACGCGTCTAGTTTCGTATAAAATAAATCATGTAAGTAAAGGGGTTGCCGATAATGAGATTTTCAAAGTTGGGCGAGACAGAGTCAGAATGGCTCCGAAATCCTCTGTTCAGTATTTGGAAAATCATTATAAATCGTACAAAAATGATTATAAGATAAAATTTTATGCTTAGACTCCTTAATGAGTCTAGTTTCAAACAAAATAAACAAAAATATATTTTGAATTCTGTACAATGAGAAATTAAATTCTTAGTGAAGAGTAGTCAGAGTAGTCAAGCAGTAAAATAGGGGAAACTTTAAGAAAAATCTGGTATTGAAAATTTTGTGGATAGAGGATATACGAGTATATTTTCAGGGAAAATTAACGGCACATAATTTGGAATTTCGTAGCCCTAGTTACAAATAATTTAACGACTGTTGCTCAGGAAAACAGCTTGTAGAGAAATTGTGGTCATGTTGTAAACATGGATAAAACTTGTTTTAGTTGCTCATAAGCTATTGATTAAACTCATACGTGAATTCTAAATTGTGATGTTATAAAATGATATATGAGTGTTAGATGGATCTTTGATATTAAAATTTGTGAAATTTGTAAGTTTATAAGTATTCGAATATGAAATGATAGTATGGCTTGAAATTGAATTACTCATCGGAAAATGATAGATGTAGATTCAGCCAAGACAAAGTGTATACATGAAAGTATATGTGGTATGTGAAGTATATTTGGATAATTGTGATGTGAATACATGAAAATTTATATTTTGATTTAGGATTTTATGTGATGAATGTGAATGTGTATATATGAGATAAGGCCGAATGGCAAATATGATGAATGTGAACCTGTATATATATGTGTGATAAGGCCGAATGGCCAATGTGATGAATGTGAACATGCATATATGAGATAAGGCCGAATGGCCAATGTGATGAATGTGAACATGCGTATGTGTGATAAGGCCGAATGGCCAATGTGATGAATGTGAACATACGTATGTGTGATAAGGCCGAATGGCCAATGTGATGAATGTGAACATGCGTATGTGTGATAAGGCCGAATGGCCAATGTGATGAATGTGAACATGCATATATGAGATAAGGCCGAATGGCCAATGTGATGAATGTGAACATGTATATATGTGGTAAGGCCGAATGGCTAATGCGAAATGTGTATGAGATAGATATGAGGTAAAGCCGAATGGCTAATGCGAAACGCGTATGAGATGGATATGTGGTAAAGCCAAATGGCTAATGTGAGACATGTATGAGATGTGTATATACATATATTGTGGCCAAATGACAAACGGTGGATGGTGTGTTTTATTAGATATTTGATAAGGTAAATGAATTACAAATATGATAGTCGATGTGAATGTTGTAACATGTGAATAAATATGCATGAAACTCTATGATGTAAACCTGGGATTAAAGACCAGATGACCATATGTGGTGACTATGTCCGGGTAAGACCCGATGACTACGTGTGGAGATTTTGTTCGGGTAAGACCCGATAACTTCGTGTGGAGATTTCATCTGAGCTAAAGGTTTCGCCGATAATCCGAGTAGAGGTTAAAGCTATAAGACTTCGTAATAAGAATTGCTTATAAATATATTCAATGTGAAAGGTTAAACAGGTATGTACTCCAAGTTTATATATGAGCTTGATTTGAACTAAATCATAAGGTAGTCATGTGATGCATACGTGAGCAATCTATGAGACTATTCCTATGTTTATGTGACATCGGATCAGTGTGAGAGGTTATGTGAAATTATACAATATATCTATGTCACATGAGCTCACTTTTATGTGAAAGTTTATCTGCCTATTGTATATGATGAGATGTGCATATTCGGTAAAAGGGATGGTATGCCCGAAGGAAGAGTGAAATAAAAATACGAACAACTATGTTATAATTTGATTGTTATCTGTTGACACTGCTTAAAACTTACTAAGCATTGTAATGCTTACTCCGTTTACTTTGTTTCCGCTGTTTTATAGATCTCATTTCGAAGCTACAAGCTCGGGGATCGTCAGCAACTAGTCACACTATCACTATCCACTATTTGGTACTGCTATGTTTTGGATTATCTTATGGCATGTATAGAATAGACTAGTAGTGGGAGGATATTTTGGTTAATGTATACAAGCCATGCGAAAATGGCATCTTTTGAATGTGTACTTATAGAAGTTTAAATTGTATCCCTGACTGTCTTTAGTATTTACCCAAAGGAATGCTCCTTATTTCAAAAAAAAAGAAATTTACTGTGCTGATAGGAGTTTCAAGTCTGGTAATGCCCCTTTACCTATTCCGGCGACGGATACAGGATTGGGGTGTTACAGACTCCCATGTTAATTGGCCCATCAGGTCTGGCCCATTTCTTAGGCCTCTGAACAGAATTAGAGGGCTCTGAATCCCTCTTATTCTTTCCTCTCTCTTGGCCTTTATTCTAGCGCTTCACATGTTTAACCTCTTCGGTAATCTTCTCCTTATCTACCAAAACAGCAAACTCTCGCTCCCTCTGCAAAGTAATCAATACCCTCAAACTATCCTTCAAGCCGTCCTTGAAACGGACACATTTCTCATACTTGGATGCCAACATGCCTCGAGCGTAGTGGCTTAGTCTCAGAAATTTGGCCTCATACTCGGTCACAGACTTATCACCTTGCATGAGATTCATGAACTCACTCCTACGAGAATCAACATAGCCCATACCTATATACTTCTTATGAAAGGTAGTCTTGAAATAATCCCAATTTAGATGATTTAGTTGAGTACCTTCCTCAACCGATAACTACTACTGATATGCCTTGTCGCAAAGTAAAGAAACTGCACCCTTCAATTTCTGCTCAGGAATGTAGTCGATGTCGTTCATTATCCTCTCAGTGGCCTTCAACTAGTACTCGGTCACAGTAAGGGCAACTCCAATGACAGCCTTAAACAACTCAGCTCCATTGAACCGGAGTTGTTCAGTTACAAACCCACGGCCCCCAGATCCAAAAAGGGGTCTAGCGACCTTCTCTAAAACTCTCAACATGGCTTGGGACAGTGCATCGTCCCCAGCCGAGCAACTTTGAAACCCAGTCTTAGTATCAGGTGAAACTGGTGTCTCACTTGCATCTAAATTTGGCATACTGCCTATAGAGGAAGACTTAGCTCAAGCTCTTTACGGCACCCGCCGCGCCTACGAAAACCTCAACCAGGTGTTCTTCATGCACTCATCGTAATTTGAATTTTATCTACATTTTAAAATTTTATGCATTAGTTTCAGTGTTTATTAGCAAATGTTTTATGCTTCAAATGTTTATCAGAAATTTCAAAAATGTTTTAGAAGTCGCAATTTCTAACTAAATTGGTATAGTTTCAAACAACTCAGAGTTTGCTAACTACGGTATTTTTAAGTTTAGGAGTAATTACAAGATCGACATCGGAGACTTGGTGTACCACATACTTTACTCGAAAGAACAAATTTGTTTGAAAACCATTTCTTTTGAAAATTAAATTTTGAACACAAAATTCACAGCCCGAGTTTTGTAACTTGGCTCTAATACCACTAAATATAACACTCCAAACCCGACCTAGATGTTTACGAAGAAGGATTTTAAAACTGTTTTTATTTCAACAAAAAATTTATAAAGTTACTTGTTATAAAATGTCAAAATTTTACAAAAAATATTCATTTACTTATTTATTACCGAAATCGTCGTGAGTTTATTCATTCGCCAACACATAATTTACAGCAGAAATCTTAAAAGTCATTACACTTAGAAACCCAATTCGTGTTTCCAAAAAAACATTGTTTGCGTAAAATCGTCATTTTTGTAAATTTCATCGACAAACAACGCAGGATAGAAAACAATCAAATCCAAAACCAACAATTAGAACTATACAGTCCAGAGAGTCCCAAAAATTACAAACTCTCAAATAAATCTAGAATTTTAAAAATACCGAAAACTCAAAGGCAGTTTTAACTAGTGGCCACTGCTGAGCCTTCATCTCACCGACCCCCTATGTCCGAGGGTTATTTGTACAGAACAGACAAATAGATATGAGTTTTTAATAACTTAGTATATAACCCAACAGGGATAGACATGCAAATATACACAGTATTCTTATATGCAGAACAGAAACAAATACAGACCTAAGTCCTTAGCAGATACAAATATCAGAATTAGATTATCCAGACATATATACATAATCCTACGCCCATTCTCTACACAATATTTTCGTCCATCCCATCACACCATGTGGGGTTAAAAACACCCACCCTTCCCTACACACCATATAGTATCGATGAGACACAAAACAGATAATATGCAGTCATGCTGCAAGAATATAAGCGAAAGGTCACCGTATAGATCACTTCCTCTGCATATACAAATCACACCCTAAACACAGATACTGAATATAGATACAGAAATAACAAATTTAACATGTTTAATATGCTCGTATACAAATAACATACATACTTAAACAGTACAGTATATCAGTTACCTACTCAGATCAGACTATCAGAATATCAGATCAAATAAAAAAGGGTTTGATTAGCCTTCATCGACCCTACGATAGGCCCACAGTCAATTGGAACGACTCGTGCGACTCTACGAAAAAATTTCAGAATTCTGGGCCTACAGGCCCGTGTGGCCCACACGACTTGGTCCAAATCTGGCATGCTTGTGTAGGCCTATACGCCTAGCCTATGTGGCCTATATGACCACACATTCAACATTAGACGACCGTGTGCAGTGACAGTCACACGGCCATGTGTCGTACATGACCAGCCACTCGCTCGTGTGACGTCGACGTCCCAGTTTTTGACTTTTGTCGAACCTCATTTTTTCGTGTTTTAGGTACACACTTAGTTTAGTTTTGATGCAACTGCAATCCCAAGACCTCTGAACCCTAAAAAGCAACATCCCAACAACAAAATTTAGCAACCAATTCATGAATTCCCTAAACTAAATCGAACAATGCGCAAATACTTATCGCCAACTAATACGATCGCACGCACAATCAGGTCGTTGGAGCAAAATTCGTTATTTTACCACATTTACCTACACAACAGATTTGTAAGAAATTAACTTCCCTAACCACACCACTATTCCAATCTAAAAGAAAAGGAAAATGAGTAAGATGAAATGTCAAAGCTTACCAAAACAGACGAGGAACCACCAGAATAACAAATCAAACGATTGGAACAATTAGTTGTCGAATGGAGTAGAGAGAAGAACTGAAAATAGGGAAATAGTAGAGAAGAAGGAAAAAGTGAAGAACTAACGTCAAAAAGAAGAAAAATTGAGTAAAGGGGGAAAAACTAAAAATAAACAAAATTGAATTTAAACCCCACAATATCTCAACACCCATCATCCCACTAATTAATCTACTAACTCACAACTACCTCGGAATTTTACTTCCACGTAATCTCTATCTCATAACTGAAACAAAAATATCACCCATGCTCACGTAGGGATTCGAACACAAGACCTCCAGCAAGCTAACTCTTTATTACTCGAACCAGCAGGCTTATTTTGATATGAGTTTACAAACAATATAACATAAGCCTACCCAGCAAGGACAAGGCTAAGATAAAAAATAACAGAATTTGTTAAAAGTGGGACTTGAACCCAAGACCTCTCCCACATACCTATAACACTTAGCCACTGAAACAGATACACATGTGTGTCAGGATTTATAGAAACAGAGATAAATTATTCAAGGCGTTACAATAGTTACCTATTCTTATTTCTAAAGGGGAATCTTAATGGGTTGAAGCAAACCTAAAGGCAGTTAGTGCTCAGCCTTAACTTGCTGGAACGTCAGGTATTGAGAGACGAAACCCATTACCTCTCATTTCAAACCAACCACGAGTAAAGCTTTTGGAGATCCCAATACATATTATTTCCACCGGGATGCATAATATAAGGGCTACTATATGCTTTTTGCATAATAGATTACCTCAAATCAGAATCATTAAGCATACAAACCCGACCTCAAAAACACAAAACCCTATCATAGTTTAACCAAAAGTCAAGAGTACTACCATCCTCAACTTGATAGATTCCTAGAACCAAAGAATCATCTCTCAACTATTTAATCCGAATCTGATCGATCCAAGTCGGCTTAACTTGTAATTCAACTAATAGACTTCCATTATCAAATAGACTTAGGGAGTAAACATTGCCCTTAAATCAGGCATTGCCTAATGATTAAGAGCATCGACTACCACATTGGCTTTACCGAGATGATACTCAGTAGTGCAGTCACAATCCTTAAGCAACTCAATCCATCTACGTTGCCTAAGGTTCAACTCCTTCTAAGTAAGGAGATACTTGAGGCTCTTGTGATCGGTGTAAATGATACACCTCTCACCATACAAATAATGCCTCTAGATCTTTAAGACGAAGACAACCATAGTCTTTCATTTCATGTCACGTTGCCATGGTATCTTTCAACCATGGTCTTACACATTTTATATCATGTTGCCATGATATCTTTCAACCATGGTCTTACACATTTTATATCATGTTGCCATGGTATCTTTCAACCATGGTCTTACACATTTGAATCGCGATGCCATAGCGTCTTTCAGCTATGGTCTTACTCATTTATGGTATGATGCCATAGTCCAACTATGGTCTTACACGTGTATTGCCATGGCCTAGCCATGGTCTTACACTCGTGGTGCCATATCCTAGATATGGTCTTATCATCAGGATGCCATAGCCTAGCTATGGTCTTACACATATATTGCCATGGCCCAGCCATGGTCTTATCTGTCAATTCATCACTGATCACTGAATGGTCATACTTAATTCATCGTTCTGCTCCATTTGAACTTTTGATATGATTTCCATAATTTAACAATATTCATAATTCAATAGCAAACATATGAAATAATACATTATATCAGTCATAATTTAGCAAATAATCATGAAAGTTCAATCATATAAACTTACCTGGCTAAATTGCAGAAATACCAAAATTTAGGGGCATTTTAGAAATTTTTTATTTTTCTCTATTTTTCATCCGATATTTATCTAAATTGATAATTTCATTCAATTTATTAATTTAAATAATAAAATAATTCATTTCAAATTTCACTTTCCAACAACATACTATCAAATATTTATCTCAATTTCATTCAATTCAGTATTGATACTTACTTTAAAATTTTTACTTACTATACACATAAATTTAAATAGAACATTTATTAATACCTTTATGAGTTCGGACTCATCATAATCATCTTTTACTCATATACTTGAGTATCGCTTTCAACATTATCGGAATTAGCTCGGTTGGGAAACATCTCTATCTTTAAGTAAAACAAATCTCATCAGAGTTAGAAGATATCACACTATCACAGGTTATGTAATGTATTTCTAGGCTTCACATTTCACATGTGCTACATTTGGTCCGAGAACCGACTAAACCTTAGCTCTGATACCACTAAATGTAATGCCCCTAACCCGAATCCGTCACCGGAATAGAGTTACGGAGCATTACCGGAGTTACTGATTTATTTATCAGATATTTCATTTCATCTAACGTTCATATTTGGAATTAATTAAAATCAAACATATTGTCCCTTAACGTACTTATTTTTCTCGATATGTTTTACTTTAATTTATTACTCGTCTCAATTTACTTAATTTTCTTGTATCAACGTATCAAAGATAATCACATATTTACATGTCATGATAAATATCATTCTCTTGCCATTGCTCCATAAACATAAATCAGGTGATTTATTATATCAATATTTCATGCATTTAAAAATACAATTCAAGTTACACTAACTTACCTCGTTGCTTGTTCATGTTTATAATTTCATTAATCCGGTATCTTTTCTTTTTCACGTTCAAGTCTTGTATTCGAGTCATCCGGATCTTTTTAAATACATTTGATCATCGTTTTCATTTATTTCATGTTCTAATATATCCAATTAATGCTCTAAACAAAATTTCCATTTTACCCCTAAACTTTTAATTAATGACGATTTTATCATTGGGCTAAAAAAATTAAAATTCTTGCAATTTAATCTTTATTTCCAGCAATTATTCTCATACAAATTGATAACAACCCATGAATTCTATAAAATATCAGAATTTTTCATAATTTCAACACTTTTCAATTTAATCCTTAAAACATGTTTTTCCTCGATCTTGAGCTAAATTAATAATTTCATTCAATTTTGTAATTTTAAATAATAAAATAATCCATTTTATACAAATTGGTAATTTTTAACATTTTTACAAAATTATCCATAAAGTTTTACTTTTATTCAATTTAGTCCCTGAGCTTAAAACATACAAATTAGCCATACTAGTAGAATATTCATACATATTTTCCTCCTCCTCCTTTCCATTCCACATTCTTAATTTATATAACATGCTACAAGTAAAATTATCAATAATTTCACTATTTACTTGTATGTATATTCAAAACTGTCCATTTGCGTCATAGTCACTAAACTATTTATATCTTGAGCTACAGAGCTAGAAATTAATATCCACTAATCTTCCATGAAACTAGACTTACATGTATTCTTACCATAAAATTTTCAGAATTTTTGGTTCAGCCAATAAGTACAGTTTATTCTTTGAAGTCACCCTTAGTCTGCAGTCTGACAGTTTCGACCCTTCTTTACTAAAAATTAATTATCTCATTGTACAGAATTTGGATGATGTTATAATTTGTTTCTATTGAAAATAGACTCATTAAGGATTTTAAACATATAATTTTAAGAACCTAATTATGTTTGTCCAATTTTTTTTTTATTTTATAAAGTCAGAAAAGGGGAACCCGAAATCATTCTGACCTTGTCTCACAAAATTCATTATATCTCATGATTCACAATTCTATTGCCTACATGTTTCTTCTATAAGAAACTAGATTCAATAAAATTTAATTCCATTTTTTTTCATACTCTAATTTGATTTTAAAAATTTATGGTGATTTTTCAAAGTTAGCCTACTGCTGCTGTCTAAAACTGTTTTAGTGCAAGATGTTTAATTTACCATGTTTATAACACGCTTATTTTCTTTCTCTACACTATTTCTCATTACTTTTTCTTATTTTCTCTTCACTAACATATCAAGAACATAAGACTATATATAAGAAAACTCTACATTAACATCAACTTCATGCTTTTTCAATAATATTAATCTTAAAAATATATTGAAATATTAATGTTCTTACCTTGTTCCATTGATTTCAACTTTAACTTGATTTTCTCTCTCCTCCAGCTTCTATTTCTTGAATCCAACTTGATATTCTAACTCCCATAGTCTTCTTGTCATCTTTCTCTCTTGATGGCTATGGAAATTCTTTTGATTTCTAGGTGAAAATAGTAATTTTTTTGTGGAAGGACCAAATTGTAAGAAAAGGAAAACTTTCTTTCTTCTTCTTCTTCTCACGTTAGTTGCATGAGAAGGTGATCCCCCCTTCTCTTTCTTTCCTTATATATATATTAAATAAAATAATAATAAAATATCATTTAAAAATCAATTTAAAGTATTAATAAACTAATATTTATTTATTTAATTTATCTAAAATATCTCCAACATCATCATTGTCTCTATATTTCTCTCTCTTTCAATTGACCATTTTTCCCTTTGTGATCTTTTAAAATTCCATTCTTGAGTCATCACTTAATTTGGTAAACTTGCAATTTAGTCCTTCATAATTCTTCACCTATTCAATTTGGTCCTAATTCATCAATTTTCTTTGGTTTCTAGATCATTCCACCCTTAAAATATTTACACTATTAGTCCTTCAAATTTTCATATTTACATTTTAATCCCTCAAATTTTAAGTATTTACTCTTGGGCCACAAAACTTTTCTCACTTGTACAATTTAGTCCTTTCTTGAATCAATATGTCATAATATACTTCCTAGTGACATAACCCAATTTTTCCTCTTCTTGTCACTTTATTTCCTTATTTTACTATATTAGGGATAATATCTTACTGTAGAAATTTTCAAGGTGTTACAAATCATGTAAGTCCGTACGTTTATTTATACTTCTAATGATTTTTATATTCTTTGTTAATATAATTTTCTTAAATGTTATATTGTATAATGGTATGATCTTGAAAAGAAAAAAAATGGAATATTGGTTCTACTAAAGTGCTCAACGAGCAATATCTATTGGTTCTACTGAAAGTGCTCAAATGAGCAATATCTACTGATTCTTCTGAAAATTTTCAAACAATCAATATCTACTAATCATACTAAATGTGCTCAAACGAGCATTGTCTACTATTCTACTCGAAGTTCTCAAACGAGCAATATCTACTGATTTTACTGAAAGTGCTCAAATGAGCAATATCTACTGATACTACTGAAAGTGCTCAACGAGCAATATCTAGTGATCCTACTGAATGTACTCAAATGAGTAATGTCTACTAATTCTACTGAAAGTGCTAAAACGAGCAATATCTACTAATTCTACTGAAAGTGCTTAACGAGCAATATCTAGTGAATGTGCTCAAACGAGCAATGTCTACTAATTCTATAGAAATGCTCAAACGAGCAATATCTACTGATTCTACTGAAAGTGTTCAACGAACAATATCTACCGATCCTACTTAATGTGCTCAAACAAGCAATGTCTACTGATTCTACTGCAGTGCTCAAACGAGCAATATCTACTGATTCTATTGAATAGTTGCTCAAATGAGCAATATCCATTGATTATACTGAATGCTTGCTCAAACGAGCATTATCCACTAATTTTATTGAATAAGATTTTCTGTACCGATGATTGGACACAAACACTGAAATAATGCTTCAAATAATATTCATTTGATAGAAGTTTTGATTGGCAGGAACTCTATTCATTAATCTTTATTTGAATTACTATGTATGTTTGATTTGATAAACGTTACTATTCAATCGACGAACTTATTAAACTTTACGCAAGCTTACCTGTATTTGATTTATTTTTGTAGATTACATTTTTTTTGTAGACTCGGAAGATCAGATCAACACGAGAAATCACACTATCCAAGAATCTTTGGTAGATTTTAATTTTCTATGGCTTATATGGCATGTAATAGGACCCATTCTTTAGATGTATTAGTTTTTTTATTTTGTGCAAGTTTACACCTGAGCTTGAGATGTTGTATTTGAATAACTATGAAAACATGCATGTTTCACCTAAGTTGAGTTGTTGGTAGAACTAAAAATTTAGGCCCGTTTGCTAGGCTCGGGCCCGGCTTGGCCCAAAAAATAGGCCTAAAATTTTACCCAAGCCCGACCCGAATAAAAATGTTAAAACCTGGGCCTGACTCGGCCCGTTCATATTAATTTTTATATTAATTTTTATATAATTTTAAAAAATATATAAACAATAAAAAATTACTAAAAACATCAAAATAAATATTTCTCAACAAATTGAAAATAAATTTTTAAAAATATGTATACTTAAATAACACTAAAATAGATGCAACTTAACAAGCAAATACTTCTAAAATAATAACAAAATTAACAAATGTCTTTAAAATAATAAAAAATTAACAATAAAATAAGTTTTATACAATATCCAAACAATAACAACAAAATAGTAGCAACATAATAATAAAATAGTAGCAAAATAGGGAGAAAACAATAAGAAAATAATATTAAAATATAGATTTTTTGTCATGTAGTGAATTCAGGCCGGGTCGGGCTCGGGCCAAAAATGCCTTACCCAAGGCCTAGCCCGTTTTTTAAACGGGCCTTATTTTTTTGCCAAAGCCCATTTTTCGGGCCTATATTTTTGGCCAAACCCTCCCACATTTCGGGCGGGCCTTCGGGCAGGGCCGGGTGGCCTGACCCATGCACACCTTTAGTTGTTGGTCAAGCATGAAATACAATGATATAATGAAATGAAATAGAGGTAAGGTTTTGATGTATAAGTTGTGACTTGTATATAAAACTATGGAAGTGAATTGTTATGAAATATTGTGGTGTCAATGATGGCACATTAGTTAGGCACTTAGTTTGATTGTGTTAATTTGAGTTGAATGTATTTGAAGGTGTTTAATGACCTATGAGATTGTATGTTTGAATATGTTTAAGTACTTATGCATATGGGTGGAGAAAGGAATATGATTTATGTAAATTTTGGGTACATACGGTCTGGGACATGAGCTGTCACACAACCATGTGTCTCACACGAGCAACCCACATGAATGTGCGCCCTGAGCGTGTTTAGGTGTAGTTTTCATACAGACTGACACACAACCTGTAACACAGTTGTGTGACTCAAGATCAAATGTTACACAGGCTAGCATACGACCAGCGACATGGCCGTGTGACGTTATTTCGAAAGGTACATGATCTGGCACACGGGTAGCAACATGGTTTTGCCCTACACCACATGATTTAGATCATGTCACACAGCCTGGCCACACGGCCATGTGACCCCTATTTTGAAAATTTACAAATTTTCCCTGAATATTCTAATTTGTTTCAAATTGGTCCATAATTGTTCTCAAACTAATTTTAAGGCCTCATAAGCCCGATTTAGATCCATAAGTGTATGTTTACTTCGATTTGCATTATTTTTTTAAAAAATAAATATTGTTAATTATTCTAGTGAACTGGATGCTATTGTTACTAAATGTTTTAAAATATAAAGTAATACTCTGTAACTCTAATCCGGCGACAGAAGCGGTTATGGGTGTTACATTTATTCTTTACCATCAATTTGTTCAGCTGACAGTAATCTATACACATCCTTATAGTACCATCTTCCTTCTTTATGAAAAAAACTGGTGTCTCTCACGAAGATACACTAGGATGAATGAACCCTTGATCGAGAAGTTCTTGAAGCAGAGCCTTTAATTCCATAAGCTTTTTCGGTGTCATGCAGTAGGGAGCAATGGACATCGTAGCTGTACCTGATAGAATCTCAATACGAAATTCAACATTTCTATCCAGAGGCAATCCCAATAGCTTATCAGGAAATACATCCAAAAATTCCTTAATCGTCCGAATATCCCCAACAGAAGAACCCACAGAAGTATAATCTCCCACATAGGCCAGAAATGCCTCACATCCTTTACGAACCAACTTTTCATCCATAAGAGTAGAGATCACATTAGAGGTAATCTAGATGCTCACTGATCAAAACCACTTCCATACCATCCCCAAATCTCAAAATTACCCTTTTTGCAGCACAATTCAAGTTGATCCGATGCTCTACGAGCTAGTCCATTCCCAGAATTAAATCAAATTCCCCGAATGAAAATTCTCTCAAATTAGCCAGAAATACAACTCATTGTATCTCCAGTGGTACTCTCATATAAATCCTATCAACCCAAACAAACTGACCAAGTGGACTGATTACAGTAGCCTTACTAGAAGTACTCTCAACCGAAATACCCAAGTTCATAGAAGTAGAACTAGCTATATAAGAATGTGTTGATCCTATGTCTATCAATGCAAAGTATGGAGCAGTATTAAGGAAAATCGTACCAACTATAATGTCTGCAGCATCTCTATCCTCACTGCGTCTAGCCGCATATACTATTGCAGGTTGCCTAACCTTAATATAATTAGCACCTCTACCCGGTGCTCTCTGACCTCTACCCATACCATTACCACTCCTAGTTAGACCACGGCCCCTAAGCGGCTGTTGAACTACTCGCTGAGGCTGAACTAAACCCAGAGCTAGAGCTTGCACCTGACCAGGATGCTGTCGACAATCCCTGATGCGGTGCTTCATTGATCCACATCATAAAAAACCTCCCAACCTCCTCCAACCCGGATGGCGCCTACCACAATCTCCACATGTCTAAACCACAGTGGAAGCAACAGGAACTTCAACCATCAGAGGCTTATCAAACTTAGCTCATTTCTTAGGCTTCTGAATAGAACTAGAGGGCTCTAAATCCCTCTTTCTCTTACCCCTCTCATGGTCCCTATTTTCGCATTAAGAGGGCTTAACCTGGCTCATTTCTTAAGCCTCTAAACAAAACTAGAGGGCTTCAAATCCTTTTTACTCTTACCCCTCTCACGGTCTCTGTTTTTGCATTAAGAGTGCTTAACCTCCTCAGCAATTCTCACCTTCTCCACCAACCCTTCCTCGAAGTGGATACACTTGTCATAATCATTCAACATTAACCTATAAACATATCTGCTCAATCTCAAAAATTCGGTCTTATACTTAGCCTCACAGGCCTATCTTTCTGAGTAAGGCTCACAAACTCGCGTCTACAAGCATCTATACAACTTACCCCTATATATTTGCTCTGGAAGGCATTTTTAAAATGGTCTTATGAAATCTGATTCGGTTGAGTACCCTCCTCAAACATCAACCACCACTGATGTGCCTCATCACAAAATAAAGATACTGCACATTCAATTTCGACTCGGGGGTGCAATCAATATCATTCATGATCCTCTCTATGGCTTCCAACCAATATTCTGCCACATTTGGGTGACTCTAGTGTCACTCGTAAAAAATTCAGCACCATTGGACCGGAGTCGTTTAGTTATCGACCCTCAGCTCCCAGATCTAGAAGGGGGCCGAGTAACCCTTTCTAAAACCCTCAACATGGCTTGGGACAATGTGTCGTCCCCAACCATCTGAGTCTGAGACCTAGTATTAGCAGTGGTTGTTCCCGACGTCTCACTTTTATCCAAATTAGGCATGCTACCCATCGAGGATGACTCAGCCCAAACCACTCTTCGGTGCCCACCGCGCCCATGGGTACCGTGACCGCGAGTTCCATGTGCACTCATTATGTTATTTACATTACAGAGTTTTATGTATCAGTTCTGATGTTTATTAACAGATATTTTATGCTCAGAATATTATGAAAAGAACTTACAGTGTTTTGTTTCAGTCTAACTATTTTAGAGTAGTTCTAATGGTTTAAGAGTTTTTTAAACTAAGAGTTTAATAAGTTAGAAGTGCTTATAGAATTGGCATTGAAGACTCAGTATTTCATAGACTTATTTTTCAGATCAAAGCAAAATGGGTTTTGTTCGGAATACAATTTTTACAAAATTTTGAACCTAAAATTTCACAACCTAAGTTTTGCGACCTGACTTTGATACCACCGAATGTAACACCCCAAACCTAGCCTAAACATTATGGCCAAATCTAGAGATGTTACCGTAAAATGGTTTGAAAATCTAGATTTTGTATATTTTGAAAACGTCAAAAGCTCTATCAAATAATAACCTAGTTCATTTGAAAACATATCTTACTTATCTATTTATTGAAAACATTGTTTGTTTACGTTCTCTGAAACCGTAAGTTTGCAACGAAAATACTTTAGAAAGTGATTATTTGGAAAACACTGTTCGTTGTCAGAAATTATTAATTTTGCAAAAAAGTGAATATTGTCAATAAAAACGTTTAAACGGTATACAAAATACAGAAACAAAGTCCTAACCCAAAAAGATCCAAAATGTCCAGAAAGCCAAAATTTACAAAACTCTCAAACCTAAATTTAAATAATTCAAATTTATGATAATATGATTATAACCGAGCTCCCGTTGCACCGACCCGCCTAAGTCTAAGGGTAACCTGAAAGTGACAGACAAATAGAAAGTAAGTTTTCATAACTTAGTGTATAACTTTAAACTAAACAGAATTACATATATAATTTCAGTTTTATATCACAACAGAGAAGATACAATGCACATATCATATACAGAATTAGAATCAGACGCAAATTACAATCCTATCCCCATCTGCTACACACCAACTCCAACCATCCCTACACACCATATAGGGTATTAAATATCCATCTAGCCCTACAAACCAGTTAGTGTCGGTATGAAACTTTTTAGAATATTTGCAGCAGAGCTGCCAGTGATTAGGCGCTTTATCGCTGTTTACAGAATCATATATATATGTGGCCAAGCCACCAAATATGATAATTTATTACACTACCCACACTTCCTCCATACATCAAACCCAACACAAATGCAATACTAACAGATAAGAAATATATTACGAAGTACATGTTCAGAATAATAGATACAGAACATGCATAACATTTTTCAGATTATACATTGCATGTTACAAATTTTACTTATCTTATAACATTTCAAACATGCATATTTATATCAAATTTCGTGCTAATGGATGACCAGAATTCATGTTTTATAGCTTAATTATAACATATCAACCCTACAATATGCCTACGTTCGATCTAAATGATACTTACGACCCTAGGAAAAATTTAGATTTTTGGGCTCACACACTCATGTGGCACACACGACCCAAATATCCCATATTGTGTGTCACACATGGTCCATCACACGACACATGGCCTGGCACATGACTACGTGGCATCGACTGTACAGTTTTTTGACTTTCGTCGTTTGTTATTTTTTGTTACACACTTGATTCAACTTCGACACCAAAGCAAACACGGGTCCCTCGGCACCTAAAAATGAGATTCAATTCATTAACTTAGCCACGATTCACGATATTGATTCAAAGAAAAGTATAGTACAGAACGCTTTTAATCGACTCCCAAAATATAATCGAACCCTTACAAAAGGACGAACAACAACAAAGCGATTCAAGTTGTAGAAGAAGCGTCAATCGTCTCAGAATTCTCCCCTGATCAAACATCAAAGCGATTAACACAGAATAAACGCACCACACATACACCCCTCTTAACCAAAGTCAACGAATGGAACAACCCCCACAACGAACAAAAGAAAAAAAGATAGAAGAAATATTATCGACATAGAAGAGAGCAGGATAGAACCAACACTCAACCACCACAAAAATTGCAGAACATAAAAGACGATGAATCAAAAGAATATAGGAAATCTGGATTAGATAGATGAAAAAAGAGAAAGCCAATTCTTGAAAATCCCTCCACTTGAAACCAACGTGAAAATCGAACCCAACTAACTTACACAACTAATCCTTATCTAACAGCTTAACCAAATTCAATTTAAACCCAAATTCTACTCCAACAACTCACCAAAACATTAAGAAAAATAATACTAGCTGCCTAGACCGAGACTCAAACCCATGCCCAAAGAGCACAAGTCACTTATCCACTGGACCAAACTAACTACTTAATTAGAATATAACAAATCAAACATTTAGATTTTTTTGGGTGTTACATCTATGTTCGCATTTTTTCTCTGTGTAACTTTGATTCCAAGTAGATGTAATCTTGGGTCGAGACTAAGCATGATATTAACACATTTAATGCTTATCCAATATTGATTCAGCTCGAAATATGGGCATAAAACTTTTCCCAAATTCACCCATACCTGTAAATAGCTAACCCAAGCCCATTTTAGACCTATACGTATTATTTTTTAAAAAAAATTAAATATATTTATATTAATTTTAATTTAATTTTTAATATTTAATAATTATATATTTTTATTTATTAAAATTTTATATATAATCATCTTAACATTTTATCATAAATTACATAATGTAACACCCCTTACCCGTATCGAACGTTGGAACAGGGTTCAAGGCATTACCGGACTTACATCAAAACATTCATACAAAACCAGGCCATAAAATTTTATCCAAATTAAAACTTTTCATACACATGCGTAACATCCCTTATACGGGTTGACGAGGCCTAAAACATACATCGGGGGTGGTTCAGGACTAAACTGAGAACTTTGGAAACTTTTGAAAAACATAGAAAATTTCATCTTGAAACAGGATCACACGCCCGTGTGGCTCGGGACATACTCGTGTCCTCAGCCCATGTAACTCTCTGTTTATGACGTCATTACAAAAATAAGGGCACACGGCCAAGGCACATGCCCGTGCCTCCAGGCCGTGTCCTTCACACAGCTGAGGCACATGGCTGTGTCACAGCCCGTGTGGCCAATTCAAAACTAAAGTACATATTGCAGGGGACACATGGCCAGTGTAGACAATTTTTAGGTTATTTTCCAAGCCAATTGCCACCCTCAATAACAAACTCACATGCTTACTTTTATTGACCATTAACATGGCACATTTGAACATTCAATCATCTACAAACAATACAAGATCATGGTAACCTCATATCATATTTTACATACTTAAAACATCATTCTTAGTCAAGCTCGAATTTAATAATTCTCATGCATCAAAGTTTATAAGATTACTCCCATATCACACATTTAAGCCTTAGTTATCAACACATCATCTCATCTCAAGTAAACCATCAAGCATTCTCCACTAACAATATAACTCATTACATACACACAATCACAAGCCTCATCTCCATGACATAGGCACATACATAATCATATAATCAACATAAGCCACCATTCATAGCTATACACAAATTGAACTATAGCCATTATAGGACAAAAAATTTGGCCACATTAGTAATGACATAATTACAAAAGATAAAGCCCCTATACATGCCATAGACTTAAGTATTTGAATACTTATACCCAAAATGGTAGCTTGATAGTATGATTGAATCTCCAGCGATCTCCAATCTGAGCTAGCTAAATAAACCTATAAGAGATGAAAAGGAAGGGGAGTAAGCTATAAAGGTTAGTAAGTTCATATGAAAATCATAAGCAATTTATTAACTTGCTTCTCAAGGTAATACAACCATATTTGCATTTTTACTTATGTTCAGGTCAAGCTGTATTCTCGATTCACAGTCACTAATTTATTTATATTTGGAGCTACAGAACTCCAAATTAAGTTCCGATAATTTTCATTGAAAATAGACTCACATATATTATTACCATAAAATGTTTAGAATTTTTGGTATATCCAATAAATACAGTTTATTCTTTAAAATCACCCTTATTTTGCTACCTGACAGCTTCGACCTTTCTTTACTAAAAATTAATTATCTCATAGTACAGGACTCAGATAATGTTCTTGTCTATTTTTATTGAAAATATACTAATTAATAATTATATGAATATAAATTATAACCCATAAATATTTTTGTACAATTTTTAATGATTTTCTAAATTCAGAACAGGGGATTTCAAAATTGTTCTGAATCTGTCTCACACAACTTCAAATATCTCATAATATGAAATTATTTTGCTTACACCGTTTCTTTTACAAGAAACTAGACTCAATAAGCTTCAATTTCATATTTTATTCAATCTCTAACTCATTTTTTACTATTTTTAGTGTATTTTCAAAGTCGCACTGCTGCTGCTGTCCAAAACTATTTTAGTAAGAAAATGATAACAACTAAATTTACCACACCTTCCTTTCTTTCAATTAGAAATCCATACACTTAAAAACATATATCATTATTCACCAAATTAGCACAACAACATTTCACAATGCTTATGGACTTACCATTCATGGATTTCATATTAATTTAAGTTTCTGTACATACCTGTACCGATCCTTACCATTTCATACATATACATAATGCCGTTGCATCTTCGATGTCTCGCATACTATGTACCATACTCAATACCTCGCACACTAAGTGCCATCCTCGATACTTTGCACACTAAGTGCCACATATATATAGCCAAAGCTATCTCAAATTGCACACCAAGTGCCACTTTTAGCCGAAGCTATTTCAAACCGCACACTAAGTGTCATTTTAGCCGATAAGTCGTTAATTATAACAGTAATCACGTATAGACAATTTATACAATATCAAGCATTAAAAGCATAAATTTAACAATGCTTAATACATACGAACTTACCTCGATCGTCAAAATGTTGAAATGGATCGACTAGTCCGAGACTCTGTTTTTCCCTCGATATAGACTCGTACGAGGCTTAACTTGATCTAATCAATCAAATTCAGCTATTTCAATTCATATTCTATTCATTTTAACTCAATTTCATATTTTGGTAAAATTACTATTTTATCCCTACACCTTTAACCTTTTTACAAATTAGTCCCTAAGCTCATAAAATGCAAATTTAGTCAATTTCATCATAGCCCAAGCTATCCGAATTTCATATATGCTGATATCAGCTCATATGTTTCATTTATTCAGACTTTTACCACACAATTTATTATATTTCACAATTTAGTCCAAAATTGACTTTTTTGCTAAAATTCACTTAACAAAACTCAATAATCTACCATCAAAGATTTATTTTCTATCATTAAACATCAAGATACTCAAATATTCAACAATAACATCATCCAAATACTTTAACAATTTTGAAATCGGAGGTATGGGCTAAGCTAGAACACAAAGCAACGATCTCAAAAACGTAAAAATTATTAAAAACAGAGACGAAATGGACTTACATGCATGAACAACCATGGCCGAACCTTCAAAGCTTTGAGAACATTATTTTCTTTCTCACATTCAGCTATTGATGAAGATGATAGCATGTAATTTGGCTTTTGTTTTATTTTATTTTATTATAATTACCAAATACCATATTTAACCTTAATATACATTAATTATTTCCATTATACCAAGCCATGGAATTCCACTATCAACAATAATGGAATAATTACCACTTAAGGACTCCCACTATTTAATTTCATAGCCATTTAATATCTTTAACTTATAGAACACAACTTTTACGCTTTGCGCGATTTAGTCCTTTTTGCTTAATTAACTATCAAAACGATAAAATTTTTTAACGAAACTTTAATACTATCTTATTGCCACTCTGTAAATATTTATAAAAATATTTACAACTTAATTTATAAAAACGAGGTCTCGATACCAAATTTTCTAAACCCACTTGACCTTAGGGTCATACCATTTGAACTTAATAAATCGCTTATAAAACAAAAACCACAATATCAAAAACCTTTTTTAAACTCACAATTAGCTCGTAAATATTAAATATAATATTTACAAACCTACTCGTCTGATTTGGTGGCCCCAAAGCCACTGTTTCGATTAACCCTAAAAATAGACTGTTGCACATAATATATAAAAATATCATAATATAAAACATTTTTTTATTTACCACTCTGTTTATTTATGCATTATATTAATCAAATCTAATTGTAGTTTTACTAATTACTTGCAATTTTGAATTATACTTCTACTTTTAAAATTATTAAAATTTTCTACTTTTAAAATTATTAAAATTTTAACTCTAATTATTTATACAAATATTATGCAATCATACTTCATTAAAATGTTAAATATTAGTTTCTAAAATCAGAATGTTTGAATGGTAATTATAATGGGTGTAATTATTTATGTTACGGTTGTATAGTTAAAAAAATTCCATAAACGAATTTAAGATGATACCAAAATGTTATTTTAATTTTTTCATTGTAATTTTATATTTTATAAACAAATGATATTATCGTAAACTTGAGTGTTAAAATTTTCTTATAGGTGTATAGAATAATGATTTATAAATATTTTAATTCAAAAGTAACAAAAACTTTAGATTATTTAACTTACTTAGTAATAAAAATAAACATTTTCTTTCTTTCCTCTTAAGAAAAATGAAATTGCATGTTGACTAAGTGAAGCATAAAGTCTTCCTTTTGTTAGTAGAGGTACCTCTCTTGCTTTTCAATATAAAAGAAGTATTATACGTTAAGGACGACAATTCTTCCAAGGCCTCACTCAAACAATGCTTTAAGCTAAGTACTTAAAAAAATTTAAAATTTAATATATTGCGTTTATATTAGGAGTGTTCTTCGTCCAAGGAGGATTTAAGCATAATATTAACATATTTTAGATTTGCATAAGTTTGGCTCGAATTAAAATATGAGTTTAAAATTTTGTCCAAATTTGTCTATATTTGTAAATGATTAATTAAAGTCCATTTCAAGCATGCTCATATTGTTTTTAACATTTTTTTTTCAAAAAAAGTATTATATTATTTTTAATTTAAGATTTAATAATTATATATTGTTATGAATATCTTATTAAGTGGATGTCCATCATGATCAAGATAAAGTTTTAATGTACTTTAAATTCTAATAGTTATTAGAATTAGATCTCTACTTCTTTTATACTTCTTATGTCTATAAATAGAGACTCTGATGAAGCATTGTAATCATCCATTTGATTAATAAAGCACATTCTCCGTTGCTTTCATATTTTCTTTATTCTTTATTCTCCCTATCCCTTTTTATTTTATAACACGTTATCAGCACAATCTTGCTTAAAGTGATAGTTTCTTTTATCGACGATCAAATTTATCCTCCATGATTTTCAATTTCTTTGACGGCAAGATGCAAAGTTTTTACAGGAAGTTTCTTTTATTTAATGTTTCATATCTGATTATTATTTTTTTATTCTTTTTTCATTATATGTTATCATTATTTTGATTAACTTATTTTTCTTTTTTGTTTTTAAGGATGATGAAAGATTTAATATCGTTATCCATATGAAATCAAGAATATTTTTTAACTATCTCATACCTTCTAGTGATGACGGCGATGTTAAAGATCTTTAGGTATATTTTATTATGTTTTATTTATTATTTATTATAATTGGAGACTAATCATTACAACATGCATAGATAGATTTGATTTGAAATCTCATACATGTTTCCAACGGTAATTATGAAATAAAGAATCTATTGGGATGTTTATTAGTCCGTCCTACTAGATTTGTTGCATTCCCCGAAGTGAATGTAAACATAAAGAAAATAAAAGATATACTCATGGACCATTAAAAGTGGGAACATAGTAATAAATAAGAGAACAATGAGAGTTCTCAAGATAACTTTTCAAAGGGTAAAGATAACTTATGTTATCAATGTCATGTGAAAGATTATTGGCTACATATGTGATGTATGCCCAAATATTTTGTTTCTGTTAATATTTTTTGAGGAATGATATGAAAATGTAGTAATAAATTCTATCATTATAGATAGAAAATATTTATCTTATTTGATACTAAAACAAACCCATATTATTCCAATATTTGGTAGTACAAAATTAGTCGAAAGCTCTAGAAGAGCGAATATATTAATACCTTGTGATGGTTAATCCATTGGTTTTAAAAGATATTCATAATAGATCTCATATTAAGATTGTGAATGAGGAAAATATTATATTTCATATGAATAAAAAAAAGGGATTGGGTTATTAATTTATAATCTTTGTAATATTCTTTTGTCATCATCCCTATTAAAGGGGTTGAAAGTAAAATATTTAATTGTGAAAGATCTACTTATGAGTAATAGAATATAATAATTCTATCTAAAGCTAATTATGGTTGGATGCACCTGAAGTTGCAAGTTTTTTTTAAAAATTGAGTATAACTCTACAGTATTCAGAATAAGTTCTCAATTAAAATTATGTGAAACAATATTACTGATGAGAACTTGCAAGAGAAACTTATGTATGAAAAGTCATTGGTTATGTACCTGTTGTACATCAGAAAAATAAGATCCACACTCAAAATTTGATATTAATAGATTTTTGGGCATTTGAAGATTTTGGTATATTTCCTGAAGTGAATATTGTATACAATTATTTGGAAATTATATTTATTGACTTAGTGACATTATAGACTTTACATTGATTTAGACATTTCCAGTAGTAAATGTCACAATAGTACTTATATGTGGATACAAATTAAAAGGAATGATAATAAAATTCTCAATTTGTTACAATTTAGTACAACTGAAACACATGCCAGAAGTTTACTAATACAAATGCGTTTACTACTTTGCGTAACCAGTTAGACTATCTTGGATTGTATATGATGCAAAAATTAATTGAGAATTCATATGGACATCCATTAAAGAACCAGAAGATTCTTTAATTTAAAGAATTCTCATTTGTTGCTTGTTCTCAATAAAAATTGGTTCTTAGAAACTCACTAGCTAAAGTTGAGATTTAATGTTGTGCATTTCTGAAATGAATATGGGCTCATTCATCCACCATGTGAATGGTTTTGATATTATATGATTTTGGTAGATGCATCTACAAAATAATCACATGTGTTATCAACTCGCGACCTGTTATTTGCGAGATTACTTATTTAAACGATTAATTTCAGATTATGCAATTAAAACAATTCATCTTGCTAATGTTTGTGAGTTTACATCCCAAACTTTCAACGATTATTGCATGTCAATTGGGATAAAAGTTGAACATCCTGTAGCTCATGTTCACATACAGAATAATTTAGCTGAATTGTTTATCAAATGCCTCCAACTAATAGCTAAATCATTATTTATGAGAACAAAACTTTCTATTTCAACATGAGATTGTATTGATTTACATGTTGTACGCATCAAGCTAATAAATTAGAAATACTCTCCATTATAATTTATTTTTGGTCAAGAGCCAAATATTTCCCATCTTAAAATCTTTGGATGTGTGGTATATGTTCCAACTGCTCCACCACAACGTATAAAGATGGTTCATAATTAGAGATTGAGAATTTATATTTACATGAGTCTCTTTATAATATTTTTGAGCTATTAATTCAAGATTTAATTATGACATGAGTTGTCAGTTTTCCAACATTAGGGGAGAGAAATAATAACTTATAATGAGTTAGAGGGATAACAATTTGAACTAGAAGTTCAATAAGGATAACTTATTATAAGTTAACTGTTAAATGTATTTACAAACTTAATGAGAATAACCAAGTGTTATATACCATCTAATATTTTAATTTGATTCAAAGTCCCAATACGACAATCAATTGGAATAAATAATAGATTGATCGGTTCCAAATATGAAAATTATTCTACATGGTCATATAATGGAGGCGGGTGCTCCAGAAGAGACCCAAGACATAACTAATAAGTAAAACTTCGGAAGAGATTCGGGTACCTGAAACTGAATTTTAAAATAATGAAAATAAGAGATCTCGATAAGTTATGTCAATTCGAGAAAATGTGGAACCGAATAATAAAAGTGGTCGACAATGATTTTGCATGCAGTATTATTATAATGAAATAAAAGGAAGATCCTGAATAAATCTATTGAGAAATATAGATATAGAATAAATTGATCAAAATAGAAAGACACAACTCAAGTACAATTAAATTTGTGGAATTTTTGGACCAGTAGTCCAAATATCTAAAGGTATAAAGCCAGTAAAGGTGCAATTAAACTAGTTTTGCAAAAGCGGAATAAAAATATGAATTTTTTTTGCTAAGTCCTAGCATTGATTATGAAAAGATATAATATTCTTTTGTAGTGGATGCAATAACCTTTGTAACACCCCAAACCCGGCCCAGACGTTACGGCCGAATCCGGCGTGTCACATTGAAGCGTTACTATAAAATTCATGTTTTATCTAAAATCTTTCTTAGTGTTTAAAGAATGATTTCATTATAAGTTAAAGTGAATGGAAGCTGAGCACCAAGTAGGAAATCGGAAAAGAGGAGGTGAGTCCATCGGACTGCTTAAGTACCAAGCTCCCTTCGGATCCAATCCTAGACATGCACACCACCATTGCCACACTTTAACTTAGTGTATGTTCTTAGGAAACCAAATTCAATTAAGTCCAGTTTAAGGTAAAGTGATTAATTTTGGAAAACGTATTCGTTGCGGAAGTTTTGCTTTGTTGCCGTGATATTTTAAAATCAATTACTGTTTTTAAAAACGCGCCCTAAAACTAATCAGTTTCAGCGATTAAGATAATATCATACCTATTCTAGTAAAACATATTTAAACCATTTAAAATAATTAAAGCGACCTTATTACAGCTTAAAACCCAAATCACAAAAGAAAATGAAAAGATATCCAATTCTCCAGAAGAAGACCAAATTTGCAGAACGAGTGGCCACTCCGAATCCCTCACAGCTCCAAGCCCACTATGGTTAGGGATTACCTGCGTGGATGAAAATAAGGGGTGAGTTTGGGGAAACTCAGTGTGTAAAGTATCCCAACCAGAGCCCAAATCAGTTCAAGCTTTACTGGGCCTAAGCCCTATTTAAAAATCAGAGTTATTTGGGCCTTAGCCCATAACAATATTAATCTAGGCCATAGCCCCTTACAGTATCAGAGTATACTGGGCTTAGCCCATATCAGTATTAATCTGGGCTGTAGCCCTATTGCAAGTCGGGATATATTGGGCCTTGCCCATATTAACACAGTTGGGCCCATTTCAATACAGTTGGCCCACAACAAAACAGTCTCATATGATTAATGCATAATAACCCCATCCAACCCTGCACTTGCCTCCATCCATCCCTACACTTCCTGTGGGGAATAAATCACCCACGCCATCCCTACACTTACAGTGTTAGTACCGGTTGCGGCACTAATTATAATCCGCAGCAAAACTGCTTATATCAGAGTATGTGGCACAGCCACCAGAACGGGTTCTTCCTCCATAACATAACCCAGATCCCATGCAACAGATATACATGTCATGGCATACAACAAACAGAATCAGAATATCATGCATTTCAGTCAAAATTAACCCTAGGGGTATAACAGTCATTTTGCACATAGGGGTAAAATGGTAATTTTCATACTTAGGGGTATTTTAGTAAAATTTACTATTCTAGAGTTTACACACATATTATAACCATTAACGCATTAACAGAAACACTTACCGAGCGTTTTTACCGAATTGGGCCTGTTGGCCCACTACCCCGTTTTTGGCCCATTAAGCCCAAATATACCGAAGTGCAAGAAATTGCACACTCTGCATTCTTACCGCTTATGATTACCAAAATTAACAAACAAACCCCCTCCCGAGCGCTCGCACGCTCGCAAGTTCACGAACACCGACTTTTCGGCATTTTAGCTTTTCGGCTTTTGCCGATCTAGTCTATGAGTGGGTGTCGTTTACACACCTGTTCTGTAATGATACGTTGATGAGATCCACACACGAGTTTCCTACAATCGAGTTACTAAGACGTCAGTCTAAATATCAAAAACAAGCTACGTACAAGACCCCTTACCATATTCGGCCAACAGTGCCTTAAACCCCAAAGTTCTTACCTTTCTGCCAAAATATGGGTTAGATCTAGATGTCCAACCGAGTTAACCTTCAAGCCCTTCTTTGTACGCCCCCTTGTCCACGCTAGCATATACAAAGCCAAAATAAAGAGGCAAAAATGCCCTTAGTCCCAACGTTAGCCACCCTTAAGGGGTTGTGGCTTTTTCTTAAACCATGAATAACTAACGAAAGTGATTCGAATACTTACCAATCATTGTTCTGCCCAAGAGAGTGTTCTTATCTATGATTCTAATACCAATCTACCGTAGTCAGAAGAGACAGGTTCAAATAGCCAAAGTTCGACTTCCTACACCACAGATATGAAGGTTTTCGGCTTTTGAAAAAAAAAGAAAAAAGGGTTCGGCTATAGCAAGATTCGGCTTTTGGAAAATAATAAAGAAAGGAAAATAAGGGAAGAGATAGAGAGAAGAGTATGGGTTCGGCTATGGGTAAAAGAAAAGACGAAAGAAAAAGAAAAGGAAAAATATGAATGAAAGAGAGGGGAGAAGGGAAATAATATTTGTCAAGGGAAAAATTAAAAAGAACCTAGACCTAGCCGAATTGCCTATACTTAAGACCCTTGGCCGGCCAACTCTTGCCCCTCAAGAGTCCAACATTCGGCCAACACCAAGTCCTTGATCCACCCCTAAATTTTCTCCCAGTAGCATCCTTATCCACCCCTTACCTTATTAATGTACAGTCACAATTTATTATAAACCTTACCTTCTGAAGCTTTGGTCCGCTTAAAAATAAAAAGGAAATTTCGCCTTCCACACAACTTGAACCTACGCCCTTGTGGAACTCCTAGCACCCTACTGCCACTGCATCACAAGCATCCTTGTAGCATAACTCGGTCGCAACTATTCTTAAACCTTACTTTAGTACGACCTGGCTTCTACAATAAAAACAAGCCTTTGCGTGCGCCAGCCCTCGAACCTAGGCAATATACCACAGTCCCAGTGCCTCTGCCACTGGACCAAGCTTCCTTTTGAGTTATATTTTAACCCCAACTATAAATAAGGCTTACCTGCGTCTTTCCCTGATAACACTTTTGCACATGCTAGGAGTCGAACCCCAGCTCTCCTTCCCACTACCTACCATGCTAACCACTGGGCCAAGTACACTTCTTCATGCCCAATCTTGCCAAATTTATTTTATAAGCCTTATGCCCAGATTCCCTCTATGAGGCAAAAATTAAAACATTTTTTTTCCTAGAGTTTAAACACCAAAACAACAATACTTTTATAAATATATATATTTTTCCTATCTAATAATAATAATTATAATAATAATTTTATAAATATATCTAATAATAAAAATTTCAAATATAATAATACAGTAAATAATAATAATAATTTTCATAACAATTTTTCAAACATACATACAGTAATATTTTTCTAATAATAATAATTTTATCTCATAATACTAATTAAAATTTCATAAAAATTTAAAATATCCGTAATAATAAATACAATAAAAAATTTTTAGTAGTAATTTAATTCAAATTTTTTTTCTTAAACGATAATATTTAAAACTTCTTAATTATTCAAGTTTTCTTCTATCCGAATCCCAGACTCAAAGCCCAACTCTTCTAGGCCCCAAATTCAGGGTGTTACGACCTTTAGATATATTATTAAATTGACAATTCATAAATGATTTAACTTGCGTCTAATGGATATTGTTACAACCTTTTATGAATCGCTATATAATAAAGTTTATATTAAAATCCTTGAAGACTTTAAAATGCTAGAAGCATATTGAAATTCTCGGGAAATTTTTCATTTATATGAATTGAAATAATTTAACATATGTGGTAAATTTGACTTAGTCAATAGTAGATGAAAGAGGATTATAAAATGATCCAAAATACATATTTGTATTTTTATAGAATGATCATGATTAAAGTTTGCTATGATTATTGTTGAAATTCCTGAAGCGATCAAAATATGTTTCCCCAAAATTTTCCCTCACTCATGATTTTCAAAAGAATGGTAGTATAAATGCTTAGTAATACATTCAAATAGTCATTTGAAAAGCTAGTATTCAAGATTGAATACATAGAATATGAGAAAGTATGTTATATTTTCATGAGGGGGAGTAAATACGCGTTGTACTCTTTTCCCCTTAACCAAGGTTTTGTCCCATTGGGTTTTCCTGGTAAGGTTTTTAATGAGGCAGCATATTATGCGTATTATAGATCGTGTACTCTTTTTCCTTCATTAGGTTTTTATCCCATAGGGTTTTTCCTAATAAGGTTTTAATGAGGCATATTATCTACCAATGGACATCCAAGGGGAGTGTTATGAATATCTTATTAAGTGGATGTCCATCATGATCAAGATAAAGTTTTAATGTACTTTAAATTCTAATAGTTATTAGAATTAGATCTCTACTTCTTTTATACTTCTTATACCTATAAATAGAGACTCTGATGAAGTATTGTAATCACCCATTCAATTAATAAAGCACATTCTCCGTTGCTTTCATATTTTCTTTGTTCTTTATTCTCTCAATCTCTCTTTATTTTCTCCATCTCTCTTTATTTTATAACATATATATCCATTTATTCAAATTTTATATATAAGCAACTTATCATTTTTTAATATGTTCACATTAAAATGTAATATATTACTATAGATTTAATTTTTATTTGTTATAAATTGCATAATATATAAAAATAACATAACATAACAAAATATAATAAATATTAAATTTTAGGAAACGAGTTGGGTTAGGCCCTTGAATGCTTGATCCCGAACCCAACCTATATTTTAAACATGCCTAATTTTTTGTCCAAGCTCATTTTTAGATCTATATTTTTGTCAAAAGCCTCTCAAATTTCGGGTAGACCTTCAGGCTTAGGCAAATAGCCCAACCCTTGAACAAGTATAGTTTATACTAATAAGTGCGTAATTTCTCAATTTATTTGTGATATTTCTCCTATTAAATTATGTAATTTACGTTCTTAATTATATTATTTATACTTATATTTTATTCATTATTGATTTAGGAAATAATTGGAGAAAAATGAGCTTAAAGTTTATTTTTGGCAAGTTTTTGGATATTGGACTTCCAACACAACACAAGTTCAATTTTTTGCCATAACTTGAGCTATAGAAATCCATTTTGGGAACATAATATACCGATTCAAAGAGAATTAAAAGATCTAGCTAAAGTTATTTCATGAATCAAGCCCAAAAATGTCAAAAAGGTTCCCAAAAATGACCTGAAAGTTTGACGCAAAAATTGCCAAGAAACCTAGAAACTTTTGTTTTATTTAATTAAGAGCACTTTTAAATTTTCTCTGTTAAATTATTCTTGTCCTATAAATAGACATTATTAGGTTAAAATTTGGATATACTTAGACATAGC
This sequence comes from Gossypium hirsutum, assembly GCF_007990345.1. Lineage (NCBI taxonomy): Eukaryota > Viridiplantae > Streptophyta > Magnoliopsida > Malvales > Malvaceae > Gossypium > Gossypium hirsutum. The sequence goes on from NC_053434.1 coordinate 108,280,952, forward strand.
CATTCTTTGTAACCCCTAAACCCGACCTAGACGTTAGACCCGAATTTAAAAGATTACATTGGCCATCGAAATGGCATAGCAGAATTATCGGAGTTTTTTTAAAGTAGTTGTTTAGAACATTTGGTTTTCTTTCTGAAGAAAACTTAGCGGGTTTCAATATGATGATGATGATTTAGTTTCAAAACTAGTTGTTATAGTGATTAATTTCTAAAAAGTGATTGCCAATTTAAATATTTTTCAAAACCTATTTAAGTAGTAATGCAACAGAATAGTGATACTCAACATAGTTCTAATGAAAAAAAAATTTATGCCTAAATAATTAAAATCCATATTTTAGCATACTAAAATCAAATTAAATGACATTCATGCTATAAAACTCGTGGTCGAGTTTATGGGTTCCACTATTCGAAACTAGAGTATTTATCGATCTTTTGATGAGAATTTAGAGATTATTGACGATAATTCAACAGTTAGTGGAATAACGAGTTTATTCATGAATTAGCTTTGATTTGAGTTTTCAAGAGATTAATTCCCAGCAAAGGATGTAAATTTTTATGGAAAGGAAAGGGAGAAGAAATAAAAGAAAAAGAAGAATTTAAAGAGAGAGAGAAAATTTTCTATTTAGGTTTGAAGAGGAATTAAAATCAATGTATAATTAAGAAAATAGATTAAATACCTAGGGTTCAGAAATTTAGAGGGGCTGGATGACAAGTATCCCTTTTTAAAGAAAATAAAATGGAAAATGGGGTTAATGGGGTGTCTTGAACTAAGATACAAAAGAGGAGTAGCTACTTAACCATTTAAGTTATTACCCACTCTTAACATGTTTTTACACCATTTAATATATATTCTAGGGTGATTTTCATTCTAGTTTGTTGAAAAATTAAAACAGAGAAATGAGAGAGGAGTGAATGAAACCTAGATTCTTTAGGGAGTATACTAAGCTAACCATCGAGATTAAGGTTCATTTCTTTGTTAATTATACTTATAAACCTATTTATTTTGGGCTATTACATGTTTATTAAAGAAATAAATTAAAATTATCACTAGTCTTTGTAGATAAGATCTTACTTGCTACTTTCTAGTAATTTTATAATTTCAAGTAGGTTTTATTTTTGTACGTCTCTATAAACTAACATATATATAATAATTTTTATTGAGTTGATATCATGAATTAATTAATTGGGTGAAATTACATAAATAAATACAATAAAATTATAGGTTAATAGTATAAAAGCTGTCGAAGAATTTCAAAACAAAATCAATTAAGCCTCTCCCAACTTTTTGCACTCAATTGAGTCACTAAATTGACAATTTTGACCAATGAAACCCTTTGATCAACGTTAACCATTAGAAATTAACGATAATATTGACATGGTTGCTAAAAATCATTGTGTCAGTCAGCATAGGTTGATGCGGCACTGCCACATCAAATAAATAAAGAAAAATTCATTTTTTCAAAAATAAAAAAAATATTTTAAAATTAATTTAAAAAATTAAGTTCAAAATAAACCTAAATAAATAGATGTCCATGTCCATTTGAGTGTACTCATGAATTTGTTTCAGTTAATTCTAAAATTATAAAAAAAATTTAAAATTTATAAAAAAATCATTAAAATTATAAAATTATTAAAATATTTAAAATTATAAAATATCAAAGAAGGTCCCATTTATTTATGAAAAATTAAATTGGAAACGTTACTTGATTTTTTTTTCATTTATGAAAATTTATAATATCAGTTAATTTTTCATGAAAAATTGATACCTTCCTTTTATAACAATTATTCCATGAGATTATATCATTAAATTATTTTTATAAAATTTAATGATATTTTATAATTTAGTAAATTTTTTTTATAATTTTAGATCGAATTTCAGCAAACGAGTGACTAGATTCAAATGCATTTGGGCAACCGTTTATTTAAATTCATTTTGAACTTGAATTTTCTTAAAAATATATTTATTTTTGAAAAAAATGATTTTTTTGCTGATGTGGCAATGCCAAATTAGCATTCCTTGGTTGACTTAGTGTCAGCATTGTCATTAGTTTCTAACAATCAACATTAATCAAAGGATTTTACTAGTCAAAATTGTTCCTTCAAAGATTCAATTAAATGCAAAAAAAAAAATTGAAAGAAATATAATTTTATTTTTTGAAATTCTTCAAAACCTTTTTTACCAATAAACCTAAAATCAGTTAAATTCAGTATAATTAACAACAGCCTTCTAAATCTAGTATATTATTATTTTTAAGAATTCATTTACACTGTATTGCTGCAATATTAATACAAAAACATATAAATTTAATTTTAAAGTATATATTAATATAAAATAAAAATTTCAACATGTTTTAAGCATTCAAGTCACATTTAGATCAACATTTTCTATACTCAAATATAACACGTTATGATTCAACTCAAAAGATTTTAATTTATAATGTATATATATGATAAATTTTAAAATTATACATGAACTTTGATTTGGTGTAATTATACATATATAATTTTTATAAATGAAACTTTCATTTTTACTTAATTGTACACATTTAATAAAATAAATATACCATATGAATTATATAAACATAAAATGGTTTTGAGATTTTTGGTGGTAAAGTTTAGTTAAATATAAATAAATTTATAGCATATTGAGATGAAAACTAAATCTTTTGTATTGAAATGGCCTACATCAATTTATTACTTTTGTAAAAAAAATCAAAATATAACTTCTTTTTTTTCATTTTAACAAAAAAAAAAAAAAAAACCCTTGGGCCATTTTGAATTCACCCCTGTCTACACACATAGATGGCATAATATCTCAATATTTCCTATACTAACTAAATTAATGGCAATCACATATTACAACTTCAGTTTCTTTTATTTAACAACTTTATTCAATAATATAAATGCGAATTAATGATTTTCAATTGGCAAAGGCTTATTGTATTAAAATAATTTTGTATACTAATAACAAGTGGATGAATTTAATATTTGATACATTATCTTGGTATGTTTAGAGGATGATATAATAATTTCATATGAAAAATGTCAATTAACACCACAACATACATTATATAAAATTAAAAATTTCAAACTTTTATTAAACAAATCTTAAACTTTGTAACAATAATATTAAAATAAAGTTGTAAATAATAATTTAATGATTAAATATGCAATTTATTCTTTGGGATATAAGAAGCTATGTTTTTTAAATTTTCGAAATATACAATTTAAATGAAATGATGAAAGTTTAAGTATTAGTTAAAAACTACATGCCAAATTACATAGTTTAAATATAATAAACTTACTTGCAAATGTTCAAAGAATTATTTTCCATTGATGTCACAATCACTTTCCTTTGAATGTGGAGTTAGAAACTGAAGTATCTCTTCTGGAGGTTCAACCTAAATAATAAATATATATCAAATTTTAGTTTTAGGCTTTATAACATACCTAGAAAAAGCTTTATTTCTTTTAATTATGAAACAAATGTAACAATCAATACTTACCTCTGAAAGCACACAGTCAATATGTGATGTATAGTTGCATTCTTTGCAATAATAAATGTCATGCTCTGGATTTCTTTGTGTTTCACATGTATCACAATAGTATTTTTCAGAACTATCTTCAGTCACTATAGTTGTGAGTACAAGTAGATGCAAATGACGTTTGTGCTTGACGATAGATGGTAGTGGAATGCATTCAAGATGTATGTAAAACCCACACTTGCGGCAGTTGAACAATGTATCCTTACAAGCTAGACCACATTCAGTACATAGGGGAGATTCATCACCGAAAAAGCCTTTCCCCAAATGTAGAAGATGGTGATCGGCATGGAAATTATGTTTTATCTTACGAAATTGATACTTAGCACATGAATAGTGCATGGAGATGTCGCATTGTGGACAACTAAAAACTAGGTGCTCAACATAATCACCGCAAGCTTCGCATATCTCTCGTTGGTTGGGTATGAATGGAAATGTGTGAAGAGGATGTGGGTGGAACAAGCTCTGAACTTCCATCAGCATGTGCTTGAGACAGGATTCATGTACAAAGAATTCTAAACAATGAGTGCAAGCATATATTATACCACAAAGGCGTTGTCTACATGCCATGCAATTCAAATCAAAGTATGGATGGCTTTGTAAAATCCCGATCTTGCATCGTGTAATTTGATGGATGTGACTAAAATGGTTGACTATGGTTTTGATACTCCTTTCTTTTGGGGTTTCATCTTTTGAAGTAGCACATCTACTGTCAAGGTTGAAAGAACAAAGTTTACAGCAATAACGAGAACCAATACATAGTTCTTCACATCTGTCACACACAAATATTGTTTCTTTATCATCATCATCATCATCACCACCACTTGGTATCAACGCATGAGGATGGAAAGAAACTCTTAGCATCTGACAAAAAAAAAATAGAGATAAAGATAATTTATTGTTTCATTTTGAAATTTTATATATATTATTTCAATTCTAAACATTGTCAGATTGTAATATGAGTAGTATATAAATAATATTTGAGACTGAAACAATAAATTATTACATAAATACTAACCATCTCCAATCTCAAACTTCCCTTATCAAAGTTCTCTTCCATTCTTTGAGTATCTAAAAGTATCTCTTCCAGAGGTTCAAGTACCTAAGCACAAATGTTTAGTTTCATACTTAGTACCAAATATTTCTATTGTGAGTTAAAGTACTACTATTTTAGTTATTGTGGCTGTCTTACCTCGGAAAGGACACAATCAATATGCGCAATATAATTGCATTCTACACAATAATAAACATGAATTTCTGGATTTCTTTCTGTCTCACACATATCGCAATAATAATCTTCTGAATCATCTTCAGCAAAAGGACTTACAAGCGCAAGTGAATGCAAGTGACGTTTATGCTCAAAACTAGACGGTAGTGGTATACATTTAGGATGTACATTGAAATCACACTTTCTGCAACTGAAAAGGGAGTCATTGTAATTTTTACGACCACATGCACAACAAGATATCCCTTTGATAATGCTCTTCCCCAATTGTAGAAGATTGTGAGGATGACAACTATGCTTTGTAGCACGAGTTCGATACTTGGCACATGAAACGTGCAAGTCAACATCGCATTTATTACAATAAAAGCTGAAACCATTAACTTTCTTCCTACAAGCATAACATCGAACTTCTCCCCCTGCATTAAAGAAAGGTCGAGGGTGAAGAATATGGTGAGGGTGAAACAGACTACTTTGAACTTGCATCGGCAAGTCATTCATACATGATTCGTGTATGATAAATTTACAAGGAAGGCACATGAAAGTCTGTGTATCTTGGAGCTTCCATTTACATGCCACGCACTTCAACTTATTTGGCTCCCATATGTTTTCAATCATATCTTCTCCAAACTCGGTCATTGGCGAAACCTTGCAACGGGTCAGTTGATGTGGGTGGCAGAAATGGAGAGTTCGGGTCCTTTGGAGATCCTCATCATCACGTTTTTCTATCTTATTCTCATCATTTATAATAGCTTTAGCGCATCTAAAATCGATGTTGAAATCACAGTACATGCACCTGTAACTGATGTAACTAAACAACAATCTGCTACATGCATCACACACAATTACGTCTATCAATTTGAATTTGAGTGGATGGGGGTGAAAAGCATCTTTTTGTATTTGAGGTGGCATTTCAGCACATACTTTGTGCATCGCAAAATTGTCTTCTTCAGAAATATAAGCTGGACCGTTAATGACATCCTGGCACCCGACGCATTCAATCTCCCCATCCGCCTCCCTAAAGCTGAGCTTACCGGAGTAGGCAAAATGTTGGATCTCCATTTTAGAGGATCGAATCAAAGAAATAATAACAATAATTGAGAGAAAGAGAGGATTAATTGTAAGTTGAAATTTTTGGTGAAATATTTTTAGTTTTTTTACGATTTATTTTTCCTTTAATGAAAAGGATCTACGATTGCTTTTAATTTAATTTTGGAATCCCAAAAATCCAAAACCATGAAGATTGACTTCAAATATACTTTCCTTTCTAAATTTATTTTTTTATGACAAGCTTGAGGATTAATTTAATTTTAAACCTATATATAATATAATGTACAAGAAATTAAAATATATTGTAATTTAAAACAAAGTTATAATGATATATAACACAAAAAAAATCTTCAAATGGATCTATTTTAATTCATTTTTAATTTATATTAAATTTTTATTATCATTTTAATTTTATATTTACATGAACGTCAATATAATAAAATTAATATAATTTGTATGGGGACAAATTCTCTACATTAATGTATTTATCATGTTTATTTATTTGTTACTTTTAATGGAATCTATAATGGGTATAAAGATTTTAATTCAAAGCTAACAATAATTGGTATAAATAACATTAGATTGTTTTTCTTAATTAGCAATATAAAATTTATCATTAAGAAAAAAAAATATTTTTTGGCATAAAGTCTTGTTTGAGCAAATAGAGGTACCTCTCTTGCATTTTAATCAAAGCATAAAGTTATTCTTCCAAGCTTCACTCAAAGCAAGATGCTTTAATAAATAAAAATAATATGTTGTATTTTATACATATGATATTATAATGGTTCTTTCAGAGTTGGTGCGAATTCAATGAGTATAATTTCAAAAATATATACAATAAAATCATTAATTTTTAAAGTATCTCAACTTTTTCAAAAATTAATTAAATCTTTATATATATATTTTTATGCGATTGAGTCCTAAACGTCAAAATACATACTAAGATGAAAAAGCTTTATTTCTTTTCATTATGAAAGAAATGTAACAATCAGTACTTACCTTTGATAGCACACAGTCAATATGTGAAATATAGTTGCATTCTTTGCAATAATAAATGTTATCTTCTGGATTTTTGTGTTTTACTATGTATCACAATAATATTTTTCAGAATCATCTTCAATTACATGCATATGATAAAAGTGCTATAATATACTTATAAAAAAATTATGGTGAAAAAAATATGAACATAACTTATTCATGTGTCTATGTTATATATTATAAAATATGTTACTTATTTATAAAAAAAAATTCTAAAGTTATGACAAAAAATTTTATATTATTTATAAGAAGTTTTATAAAAATTATTGATCACTTTATAATTTTTTTTTTATTTTTAACTTAATTTATTGATTATAAAAAAGACTATAGCCTAGTATAAGACTTTTTTCAAGTTAGGCTTATATAAGTTTTTAGAATCAAAGCTACAAATTGTTTGCTCCATAAACACAAATCTATGTGGTAAATACTAGTTATGCACATACAAAAGATTTTCTTGTACCATATTGCGGGGTATGATACCATTTGAGAGAATGAAGCTAAACACAAGCACTAGAGACAACTCACGAACTCTTTAATTTGATACATTTAAAACTTCGAAATGTGGTTGAAAGGATTTTTTTGTTCTAAAAAATGATTTTTTTTATAGTAACAACATCACCTAAGTATAGGACAAAAAAACAAAAACAAAGTTGGATCGTACTAGTAGGTTGCATACCTCATGACTTCATTCAAGTGGAATTAAGATTATCCATATTTTGAAGAGTACATGGAAGAATGAGATCTTGATAATCTTAATGATACATATTCATATTTAGATAATGAAAATTTTGATCAAGGACTATCAAATGATGATAATGAGTATATGTTAAAAGTTAAAGAGGGAATAACCCAACAAGAACACTAGAGCAATTAGATAAGATGACATATGATGTTTATTTTTCTTGCATTTTTATTAGTATCATATTATTAATTACATTCTTAGACTAACATTGTCACACCCCAAAATAGGGCCTAGAAGTTTCAAGGGTAAAATGAGAATTTTAGCTCTAGTGTGCTCAGGAATTTCGTAGCATGGTAAACCAAAAATATTTTTGTCTATGGCTTTTTCAAAATCAAATAAAATTTTAAAAATATTGCTAAAAAGTCTTTCAATTTTGAGGTAATGACTGTTTTGAAATGGGTTTTAAACTAGGAGTACTAAAAGGAAAAATAACCCAAAATTTCAAAATTCAACCTAATTCACCCCCTACATGCAGTTTTCACGAAAGTTTTCTTTCCTTTCACTTGTGTTCTTGTCCCTTTGCATTCCCAAGCCCCAATCACTCAATTTTGATTTCCAAACTTTATGTTTTTATCTCTATCATCACCCAAGCCATAAATCTCCATAGAATTTTAAGAAAAACATCTAAGAACACCATAGATTGCTCCATTGTTGAATTATTGGGTTTTTCAAATTTTTTATCAAACGTTAGATTTTTCATCAACTAAGGTAACGATTCGATTCTTTTATTAGTTTTTGATTTTTTTTATCCTTTAAATTGAGCTTTTAACCATTAAATTGTATGTTTTAAATAAAAGCCGAAAATTGGGTCATTAATGGTGGATTTCATGATTTTGGGTAAATTTGTAGTTTCAAAGTGTTTTTCGCTTTGCTTTAGTGAGATTAGAAGGTTTTCAAACTACTTTGAAGTTTCATTAAAGATTTCTAAGGTTTTAATGAATTTTCGTGAAAATTGTCATGACATATCGAAAAATTTCAGTACCATGAATTGGGTAGTTTTGCATGGTTTACAGGTTGAGAATCAGTCTTAGATGAATAATTAGATGAATGGAATCAGTTTTAGGTAAAAAGGTCAAGTATAGGTCGAGATATTAGAATTTCAAGTTTGTTATGTTGAAGGCTTTGGTTTCAAAAGAATCTAGCTTAGGCTTGTGTATTTTATTGAATTAGAAGAGTCTTTGGTTGAATGTTGATTGTGTTGTTATGTGGTTTATTTTATTGAAGTTTCAGATTCGTTAGGACCTTCTACAAGTTAAGGAAAGACTAGTTTGAGCTTCCAGCGTCTCGGTGAAAGTGTAAGTAGTAAGTGTTTAAAATCGCTTCTTGTGGACACGATTCATTGCATTAATTAGGAATATGTGCTTGAGTTGTGAAAATGAGAACTAATATGTGATGCTATAAGATGTGTTATATGCTTGTGATGATTATTGTGAAAGTGAAAATGTGGACATATTATGCATGTCAAACGACAGTGATTATGTTGTGCTTATAATGTGAAAATACAATGAAAAAGTACAGAAATGGTAAGTAATATGTGTGTTTAGTAATAGATATTTTGGCATTATGATCTTTGTGACCATTGGGACCGTTGGATATAGTTGGCATGACATAGGATCGTGAGTACTCACGTATATGTGTTGTGTATTTAGGATGTAAAGGCCCGAAACAGATTTAGAGAGATAAGGGAATGTGACCTGAGACACGGGTTGTCATACGACCATGTGAGACACAACCGTGTGTCATTTGTGAGTTTTTTAGTGTTCAAGTTAGTGAGTTACACGGCCTAGCACACGGTGTGGCACACGAACGTGTGAGGCATCTCAGTGAGTTACACGGTGTTGTAGGCCAATTTTGGCCCAAATACAACCCAATTACTCAAACCCCTTAAAACCCAATACAAAATAGCCCAAACTACTAACCCTAGCCCAGACCAATAATAAAAAATAGCAAAGAAAAAAGAACCCTGGCCACCCCATGATGTTTTCCACCCCACGCCTCTGCAGCACCATTCCCAGGCATCCCCACCAACTCCTCCATACCCTGCAAAATGAAACAAACACCAAGACAGAAGCAGACAACACAAGAGCAGTAGCAAGAGGCTTAAAATATCGTTTTGAAATGGCTATAAGAGGGGAATCCGATTGTAAAAATGGGGGGGTAGATGGTATTTTGGGGAACCTTTGAATATACAAAAATTGTATAAAACGAATACTAGGAATCAAGAGAAAAAACACAGAAAGGTGGATATTCGATTTCATTTTATTTGTTTTCATTTCGTTTTAACTTCTTCTTAGTTTCCTTTCAAATTTACTGCAAATCAATAAACAAAAGGGGGTTTTGTTTTCAAATACAAAAAGGGGATTGTATTACACAGATTATTAATCAAAAAGAGAACTAAAAAGGTTATTTTCATATTTTCTTTTCTTGGTTTTTTCTTTCTTTAGATTTTTTATTTTATTTTCTGTGTTAAATATTTTTTAAAAATAAAAATAAAAAACGAAAGAGGGGCTGAAAACTTACCTATTCTTCGCGTCCCGCCACCATCCGAGACTCCCCGATCCAAAAGAGCCACGAAACCCCTCAGGTTTCTCGTTTAGGCCATGGAAAAGAAAAGGGGGGACGAGTATTCAGAGGGCGAAATAGGAGCTTTCTCACTTGAACTTGGTGAGAGAGAGGTTTGTTTCAGAGAAATGAAAATGAAAAGGAGGAAGGAAAGAGTTTTTGTTTTTTTTTTCTTGAAAAAAAGGAACCAGCAGAATAGAAAAGTAGGAAACCTGTTTTAAAATCATTTGAAAAGGTACTGTGAGTGTAGTGGGGGGTTGTAAATTCTCCCTAAAAGGGATATTTATGCGATTAGTCCTTTTCATTCGCAACTCCATGCAATCGGCCCCCATTTCCTATTTTCTTTTGTTTTTTTAATTCTAACCCTTAGATTTCGTTTGGTTTTTGATTAGGTCCCTGATTAACTTTCCAGTATTTATAATTTTGTACCCCAAATTTTAACTCGTTTTCAACCATGTCCTAAATCTATTTAATCCATTTATTAACTTTTTAAAAAAAATAATATTTCACCTATGTGTTGTTTAAAATATTTTATATGTTATTTACTTTACATCTATTCCAACTTATTTTAATGTATTGTTTGTTTAAATTCTTATTATTTATTTTAACTTGCTTTATGCATATATTTTATATTGGTCTATTTTATATGTATTATTTATTTTATATTCCTTACCTACTATATATATGTGTACATATATTCTATTTTTAAATTGTTTTGTACATTGTTGATTAAATTTCTTTTCTCATTATTTATTTTAAATTCATTTCTTATTATTTTAAAATTTGTTTTACGTTTTAGTCATTTTAGTTTGCGTTATAAAATTTTTAATTCACTTGTCTTTGATTATTAATGATTAGTATTCAAATTATATATGTTATGTGATTATTGCCATTGTGTATGGTATAATTAGTTTATTCGTATTTTCGTTATTGCCATTTGCTTGTATAATATTGTATTTGTGTTGTTATTACGTACTCTATGTTATATTTTTTTGTTTTATCTAGTTTAAATCATATCATACATTAACCCAACATACGTGCCCGACTTGGATCGCTTGATTTTTTTTATTCCAAACAAATAATGTACGTCGTTCAAATGCCATATTCGCTACTACTTAAAAACAAAAATTTCAAAATAAGGCAATGTTTCGCGTTTTAGAACATCAAGAAATTGTGCCCTAACTTATGGGGTTTCGATTTTCTCATTGGTTCTAAATGGAAAAGTATCCTTTTGAGTTTTAAAATACACGAAATTCTAATTAAAATTAAAGATACACCTATGCTCGAGAATTCATGGTATTGTGTCCTAACTTACGGGATGTGATGCTCCGATATCTTGAGATAAGGAAATCTTTAAACAAATTGTTTTGAGCTAATTCAAAAATTTTAAAATCGATATTGATAGAAAAGATCATATTTCAAATTCATTCCCGATTTTTGATTTTCGACATTAAAACACTAACTAATCAATTCGGTACCAATTTTTGGGCGTGTCGGGGGCGCTAATCCTTCCTCGCACGTAACTGACTCCCGAACTTGTTCTCTTGGAATTCGTAGACCAAAATGCCGTTTTAGTAAACTAAAATTGTTTTATTAAAACAAAGGTGATCCGATCACACCAAATAAAGATCGGTGGCGACTATCGTTTTAATTTTTGTTTCCAAACAAAGTCAACCCCATCATTCAAAAAATAGTTTCGACAGCTTGGCGACTCCACTGGGGAAAAAAGAGAGTCAAGCCGTAAAATTGATCATTTTCTGTCTTTTTGTTGAAAATTTAAAATTTGGTTTTTAACATACGATACTTTTATTGCATCTCATGGGTTTTATGGTTTTCATCATGTTATTCATATTCTTTTGTTTTTTTTTTCTTTTTTTTTTGAGTTCTATGTTTTTATGTCTTTTCGCATTACATATCGCATAACTGTTGTGGTCACACCTTTTAAGTAGGAGTGAGAAACTATGCCTTCGTGAGGTTTTCACCTCTGCATGGGCTAGGGGATTGCTTCCAGAATACATCTGTACTTATGTCTTCGTGAGGTTTTCACCTCCGCATGGGCATAGTGAAATGTATTCCCCTGAGCCGAACTTGACCCATGTGAGCCTATAATGGGTGAGGGTTGAGGAATCTACTGGTTCAGGTACCCTTTCTCTAGAACTGAACCACATATAGAGAACCCTAGGAGCTCACCCTTAGGTAGACCCACGCCCAAATTTAGTGATCACCCGAATAGGTACTTTCTCTGTTATTTATTTTTCCTGTACTAACGAGTTTTGTTTTGTTATGACTGCATTGCATTACATCATTCAAAGAAAGGAGGTGTTGAGTCATACTGATTACTAAATAGAACAATTTGTCATAAGAAAATAAATTTCTTGATAAAGTGGATTATAACGCGGTTGTCTGAATATGGTCCGAGTTATAATCCACTTTATCAAGAAATTCATGCAGGAATACATGACTTTGATTCATCGCCTAAGGATTCAAACCATCATGTCTTAAAGAAGCTAACGAGTATCGTAGGGATAAATGAGTAACGGGTCACGGTCCAGATCGAGCAGAAAGAAGATAATAGAGACATCTTTTGGAAAATTCGTAAGATTTGACCATAACATCCAGATATGAAGAAAAAGATCGGTATCTTTGCTTGGAATATGAGGGCAAGGCCGCATATGTAATACGTTTTATGTAAAGAAATTTATTTTCTAGAAAATTATTCTGATGGAATTGAATTCATAATCAACGCCTCTCTTTCTTTTTGCATTCATCCCTTGCATTTGCATTGCATTTCATCACATGCATTAGATTTTCATAAAAATGACCCTAATTAGGTAAAATTATTTCAATTAACATGGGAACCGACAAAATTCAAACAACTAGGCATCTTGTTAGGAAAATGTAAATTAGAGATTGGTTGCCAAAAACGAGTTTCTGATGAAGGAGTCAATTACACAAGTGACCAAAACGCTTTGTAATAGACTCTTTTGATTAATGAAATGCCTAAATAGGGACTATCTTGAAATCAACACCAATTTCTTGCATTTTTTTCATGATTGGCATTCATTGTACATTTATTCATTCATTATACATATCCCATAATTATTCGCTAAGGTTAGAATCATATAATTCGCAGTTGCAACACTTCAAATCTGGAACTACGCCATTCGTATAAAACGCGTCGACAAGCTAGAGCAATGGAGGCTGAGTTCAATGAAAGAATCGAAAGGATGGAAAGAGTCCAGAGGGAATTACAAGAACAACTGGCTAGGTCACAGCAAGAAACGAGGGATTTGATAGTAAGATCTCGAGAGGAATCACTTGAATAGAAAGATCACATAGCTAGAGTGATGGAGATGATGTCAGTTTTGGTCAAAGAAAAAAGACCCATGCAGAACCCCGACAGTATGGAACCTCAATCAAGAATTAATCATGACCAGGATCCACTCTATCCCCCAAGATTCACTCCACCACATGCCCACGTAGCACAAAGAGGGTATACTCAAGGGGAATCCACTGGCTTGGAACAACAACCTATGCCATTTGCTCATCTAGGGCAAGGAACATTTCTGTCAAATCCCAGAGCAACCCCTGCCAATCCTGTAGTTCCAGATTTAGATGATCCGGCTGAAATAGCCAAGTTGAAAATAGATGATCACGAGGCTCAAGAGAGGTATAGGAGCTTGGAAGAAAGACTTAAGGCAATAGAAGGCACTGAAGTCTTCTCTGCACTAGGTGCTAAAGAACTCAATTTGGTACCTGACTTAATCCTGCCTCCGAAGTTCAAGGTGCCTGATTTCGAAAAGTACGATGGGACAAGATGTCCAAAAGCACATCTTGTCATGTTTTGCATAAAAATGACCGGTTACGTGAACGAAGATAAGCTACTTGTACATTGTTTTCAAGATTGTCTAGTAGGATCGGCTCTTCGGTGGTACAACCAGCTCAGTAAAGAAAGGATCCGATCTTGGAAAAACTTGGCGTCGGCATTCTGTGAGCAGTACAAGCATGTATCAGATATGGTGCCTGATCGGATGACTTTACAAATGATGGAGAAAAAGCCGTCAGAAACTTTTAGACAGTATGCGCAGAGATGGAGGGATGTCTCAGCCCAAGTGGAACCCCCACTAACGAAAACGGAGATAACCGTCATTTTTATCAACACCTTAAAGATGCCGTTTTATGACAAACTAGTGGGAAACGCCACGAAGGACTTCGCGGATATTAATATTGTAATATCCAGTGAGCTTATAGAAAACGCTGTCAAGAGCGGTAGAATGGAAGGTCAAGAAAGTTTAAGAAGGGTAGCGCCCATGAAGAAGAAAGAACCAGAAACCTACATGGTGGGAATGAGAAGCCGTTATACCCCTAATCCGTATCCAAACCAACCCCAACCTCGAAATTATCCACCTCTGAATTTCTATTATTCTTCTCAAACCCCTTACTACCAAACACTGCCTCCTTACTCTTCTTACCCCGTTTACGCCACAAGTAACCCGAGACCAACCGCCACATTCCTACAAAATACAATACCCGCCCAAGGTCAACCCAAAAACGAGTAGAGGCCAGCAAAATCCAATTCTGAAAGACCACAATTTACCCCTATTCCTGTGTTATATGGGGAATTGTACCCAAAAATTTTGGAGAAGCAATTGATATCCCCGCATTATATGGTACCCTTGAGGCCCCCATACCCGAAATGGTACGACCCAAACGCTAGTTGAGTGTACCACGCCAGGAACCAGGGACACTTTACAGAAAATTGCCTTGCCTTCAAAAGGAGAGTTCAAGGACTCATCGATGTGGGTATTCTGCGATTTGATGGTACTGGCGGTACAACCGGGAACCCATTCCTTAACCATACCGAAGGAAATGTGAGCACAGTGGGGAAAGAAGATGAATGGCAAGTCAGAAGAGGTGTTTCAGAAATAAGGACGCCTCTGCAGAAAATCTGGGAGGCACTGGTTAAGAAGGGATTGCTCTATCGCCCCGACGACAATCTCAAAAAAGAATGTCAGGTTTTTTATGATTTTCATGGAATTGTAGGGCATGACATTCAATCATATGAGAAATTTAAAAGGTTACTGTAAGTCCGGATAGATAATAAGGAGATTGAGATCATTAATGAAGGAGAGGCCAATGAGAGAGAAGTATGTGCTTCTGACAATCAATCGTCAGGTTTTCTGTATAGCGCCGATCGACCATTCGTAATTTATTACGATGCAAGGAAGGAACCGGTGAAACCAAAAATGATAATTGAAGTACCATCTCTTTTCCCCTACAAGGATAATAAAGCAGTACCATGGAAATACGACGTCAATATCGTCACACCTGAAGACGAAAAATCCAAAGCTGTAACTGAAAACGTTGGAGAAGTAGGTCATTTCACTCACAATGGGAGATGTTATTCGAAAGAAGTCGAACCAGTGAAGAAGAATAGTGATTTGAAATAAAAAAGAATGGTACCAATGTATGAGGCTGAAACTAAGCACGAAACTCTGCCGAGCAACAAAAAACTAAAGAGCCGGTGGATGAGGAAGAAGCACGGAAATTCTTAAAGTTTATCAAACATAGTGAGTATAATATGGTGGAACAATTGAGCAAGCAGCCAGCACGAGTCTCGGTATTGTCTCTACTGTTAAATTCAGAACCCCACCGGAACACCTTGTTAAAAGTGTTGAATCAAGCTTACGTGGAAAATAATATATCCGTTGAGAAGCTTGACAGATGAGTGAATAATTTAAACGCGGATAATTTCATTTCTTTTAGTGATGATGAAATACCACCCAATGGTAGAGGCCCTGTGAAAGAATTGCATATCACAACCCACTGCAGGGGTTACTAATACCGAACGTGCTTATCGACAATGGATCGGCACTCAACGTCATGCCTTTTGCCACACTTTCCAAGATTCTGATAGATTTGTCCTACCTAAGGCCTTCCCATTCCACAGTAAGGGCATTCGATGGAACAAGACGAGAGGTCATGGGAAAAATCGAGATCCCTCTAGAAGTGGGTCCCTACATATACGATGTCGACTTCCAAGTCATGGACATTACACCATCATATAACTGCCTTTTGGGAAGACCCTGGATCCATTCCACCGGAGCGGTCCCATCATCCCTCCATTAAAAGGTGAAATTTATCATGGATGGTTGTTTGGTCACTATTGAGGGAGAAGAAGACATTGTAGCATCTATTTCCACCGACGCACCATACATTGAAGTAAGTAAAGATGCTATAGAATGCTCCTTCCGATCCCTTGAGTTTGTGAATGCCACATTTGTCGCTGAGGGAAACAAAATTCCCAAGCCAAAACTATCGAGAAATACCAGGATCGGTATCAAGTTGACTATAGAAAGGGGAGCTCGAGCGAGAAGAGGTTTAAGGGGATATCTGCAAGGAATAGTTAGGGCTCTAAGGCCAGTACACCACAAGGCCCGATACGGTTTAGGTTTCCAGCCAGACATGCGTCAAAGAAGAAGGCAGTGGAAGAAAGATCAGGAAAGAAGGATCGCGAGAACCTTAGGCCGAGAACCAGAATGGGAGCCTATGGAATTCCCTCTTTTGTCAAGAACATTTACGTCTGCGGGAATGATATACCCGGGGCGGGATAATGCACAAGGCACAATGTTAATGATCGAAAAGAGTTTTCAGAATATCAGTATAATGTCATTGATACAGGAGCGAACGCAAGTAAAGACGTCCCAAGTATATGCCCTAGTCTCATGGGTTTCAGGTTGAACAATTGGACTGCCGAGGACCTTCTTGTAGTTTATAAGTCTTCAGAGTAATGCTCAAATATTAACCCTCTATTGTGTCCTAGGATATAATAGAATTCTTTTGTAAAAGCTTGCATTCGCTCTTTATCATTTAAATAAATATTAATGAAGATGCATTTTGTCACAATCTTTCGCATTGTCAGTAATTTCATAATAATTTTATCATTTTATAGCCAATCTTTACATTTGCCTCATGCCATGCCATAACATTTCGTTTGTTGGTTCCAATACTTGGATGCCCCTCTATAGTTTCCTTTTCCATTCAACTTTTAGGTGCTCAGATGTCAACAGCATGAATAAACCCGTTACGAGTCCAGAAATTGATTTTGAGAAGGCTGTTTGTTTAGGAGAATTCGAAGCCGAAGAAAATGCTGAAGACTATGTCTCGTCTCCTGACTTGCTAAGAATGGTAGAACAAGAGGATAAACAGATTTTACCTCATCAAGAATCTGTTGAAACAATAAACTTGGGAACTGAAGAAAGGAAGCAAGAAGTGAAGATTGGGACTTCTATTTCAGCGGGCACCAGGTATAATTTGATTGCTTTGCTCCGCGAGTACAAAGATGTATTCGCATGGTCATACCAGGACATGCCTGGATTGGATGAAGAGATAGTGGTCCATAAACTCCCATTAAAACCGGAATGCAAACCCATTCAGTAAAAGCTAAGACGGATGAGACCTGAGATGCTGTTAAAGATAAAAGAAGAGGTCAAAAAGCAATTCGATGCGGGTTTCTTACAAGCTTCCAAATACCCAGAATGGGTGGCTAACATAGTCTTGGTACCAAAGAAAGATGGTAAAGTACGAATGTGCGTGGATTATCATGACCTGAATCGAGCAAGTCCTAAAGATAATTTTCCCTTACCACACATTGATACGTTGGTGGATAACACAACAAAACATTCATTGTTTTCTTTCATGGACGAATTCTCGGGGTATAATCAGATCAAGATAGCCCCTGAGGATATGGAAAAAACTACCTTCGTAACAATGTGGGGAACATTCTGCTACAAGGTGATGCCATTTGGGTTAAAGAATGCTGGGGCAACATATCAGAGGGCTATGGTGACGTTATTCCATGACATGATGCATAAAGAAATAGAGGTCTACATCGACGATATGATTGCTAAATCCCGAGGGGAAGAAGAGCATGTAGTGAACCTGAAGAAATTGTTCGACAGACTGAGAAAGTTCCAGCTAAAGCTCAATCCGGCCAAATGTACGTTTGGGGCTACCTCGGGAAAATTGCTGGGCTTCATTGTCAGTGAAAGAGGTATCGAGGTTGATCCAGATAAAATAAAAGTCATTTAAGAGTTACCACCTCCGCGCACGCAAAAGGAAGTCAGAGGATTTTTAGGGAGGTTAAACTACATCGCCCGATTCATCGCTTAACTTACCAACCAATGCGACCCAATCTTTCGGCTTCTTCGAAAACATAACCTGGGAGAATGGAATGAGGAATGTCAGGTGGCCTTTGATAAGATAAAACAATATTCTAGTCCTCCAGTGCTAGTACCGCCAACTCCGGGAAGACCATTGATATTGTATTTGACTGTGTTCGAAAATTCAATGGGTTGTGTACTGGGGCAACACGACGAGTCAGGAAAGAAAGAAAAGGCGATCTACTACCTCAGTAAAAAGTTCACTGAATATGAGGCAAAGGATTCATCCATTGAAAAATACTGTTGCGGTCTGGTTTGGGTAGCTCGGAGACTCAGGCAATACATGTTGTATCATACGACATGGTTAATTTTAAAGCTAGATCTAATAAAGTACATGATAGAATCACCTGCACTCTCAGGAAGAATGGCACAGTGGCAGATCTTACTATCAGAGTACGACATCGTCTATGTGAGTCAAAAGTCAATAAATGGAAGCGCAATAGCTAACTTCTTAGCAACCCAAACAATGGATGAATATGAGCCATTGAGGTTTGATTTCTCGAATGAAGATTTGATGTGTATTATAGAAAAAGAGGGCGAGTCATCAAAAAAGAAGTCATGGAAGATAAGCTTTGATGGTGCATCGAACGCATTGAGGCATGGGATTGGAGCAGTCTTAGTATCGCCAGAAGGGAACCATTACCCACTCACTACCAGGCTGAACTTCTTCTGTACTAATAACATAGCGGAATATGAGGCATGTATCATGGGACTTCATGCAGCTATTGAACGAAACGTCAAAACTTTAGAGGTATACGGAGACTCAGCCTTGGTGATTTACCAAATCCGTAGAGATTAGGAAGTGAGAGACTCGAAACTGGTTAAATACAATGATCTATTGGCAGAGTTGATTAAAGAATTCGAAGAAATAACTTTTAATTACCTTCCACGAGAAGAAAACTAATTGACTGATGCCCTGGCCACTTTGGCTTCAATGTTCAAAGCAAACAGAGAAACAGAAATAATGCCTCTTCAAATGAGCATATATAAAGTTCATGCACATTGTTTCAGCATTGAAAAAGAGCCAGATGGACGGCCATGGTTCCATGATGTCTTAGAATATATCAAGAATCAAAAGTATCCCGAACAAGCAAACGAGAACGACAAAAGAACAATCAGAAGAATGGCAGCGGGATTCGTTCTTGATGGGGACATCCTGTACAAAAGAGGAAAAGATCAGGTGCTCTTGAAATGCATAGATGCTGTTGAAGCTAGAAAAATACTTAAAGATGTCCTTGAGGGAATTTGCGGGACACATTCCAATGGTTTCACTATGGCTAGGAAGATTATGAGACTCGGATATTGCTGGCTGACGATGGAAAGCGACTGCATTAATTTTGCACAAAAATGCCACAAATGTCAAATTTATGGTGATAAAATTCATGTAGCCCCTTTGCCCCTTCACGTCATGACTTCTCTGTGGCCTTTTTCTATGTGAGGCATGGATGTTATAGGGCCAATTTCACCAAAAGCTTCTAATGGATACCGATTCATTTTTGTGGTTATTGATTACTTCAGAAAATGGATAGAAGACGCATCGTTTGCCAATATGACGAAGACTGCGGTTTGCAGGTTTTTGAAAAAGGAAATCATTTGTTGATATGGTTTGCCTGAAAGAATCATTTCAGATAACACCTTGAATTTGAACAACAAGATGATGAAAGAAGTGTGTGAGCAATTGCAAATAAAGCATCATAACTCCTCGCCCTATCGCCCAAAGATGAATGGAGCTGTTGAAGCGGCCAAGAATATTAAGAAGATTATTGGGAAAATGACCGAGACATATAAAGACTGGCACGAGAAGCTACTATTTGCTTTGTATGCATATCGCACATCTGTACGGACATCTACGGGGGCAACTCCTTTCTCTCTGATCTATGGAATGGAAGCTGTGCTACCTATCAAAGTTGAGATCCCCTCTCTACGAGTCTTAATGGAGTCGAAATTAGAGGAAACAGAATGGGTTCGAGCTCGATATGACCAGTTAAACCTCATCGAAGAAAAACGTCTAAAGGCAATTTGTTATGGACATATATACCAGAAGAGAATGATCGTGGCTCATGATAAGAAGGTACGGCCAAGAGAATTCCATGAAGGAGAACTCGTGCTGAGAAAGATTCTCCCAATACAAAGAGACCTACGAGGAAAATGGGCACTGAATTTGGAAGGACCATATGTCGTAAAGAAGGCATTCTCGGGTGGAGCTTTGATTCTCACTGAGATGGATGGGAAGGAGTCACCAAATCCAGTGAACTCAGATGCTATGAAGAAATATTATGCCTAAAAAAATAAAAAAAGAAAAAGAGTGATCAAGGTGAAAACCCGAAAAGGGCGTCTTGATTAACACAAAATATTAGGATGAAAACTCGAAAGGGCGTTCTAATGAAGCAAGCACTGGCTTAAAAAGTAAGGCGTTTTGAACGGTAGGTCAAATAGTGAGGCTACAGTATCTGAAGCATTTCTGAAAGCTCGAAATCTTCTACGCAAGAAGCCATGCTTGAAAAGATTCTTGATTGAGAAACGTGGAAGAGTTCATGCATTGAATATCTAGAGCATTTGTATTCGTTGAATGCAATCCCTTTCCTCTTTATGACACTCTTTTACTATCACTGGTTAACTTTCTTTGTTTGCTACATTTGAAATGAATAAATGTGAGGTATCCTTTTGTCCCTACCTGACCATTTTCATACATCTCATTATGTGGTTCAATTACACGATAAATAGTGAAATGACATACTCTAAACAAAAGAAATGTTAAGCATTACCCGGGTAAGAATTTGATAAGTACAAGAGTCTCAACGCAAGGACAAAGCTCAACTAAGGGCAAAAGAGTGATATTTGAGAAAACACAGATTATTCATGAAGCTTGAGGACGGGTACAGGTACTGAAGAGAAAGTCAAGAGTCGAAGCAATGAATGCGGATCATCAAAAATCATGATGAAAAAGGGATATATGACAAACATGCCAAAGGCGCATAACATATCATGTAGGCATAAAGGCATTTAAGACAAACATATGCATATCATGATAATGTTATGCATGACATCTACAGGTACTCCAGTAGAGCGAGAGGACGTGATGATAGCTGTACTGAATTAAAGGAAAAGACACTTGAGCTCCACCAGATGACATCTTTTGGTATGTGGATGTTTCATTTTTGTTTTCAAAAAAATCAACTCATAATTGCGAGAGGTGAGTTGAGCCTCGAGGTACGCCGAGGTATTTTCTAATTCTACTTTCAATTACTATTTGTCAAAAATCAACTCATATTGCGGGAGGTGAGTTGAGCCTCGGAACATGCTGAGGTATTTTCAATTATTGTTTGTCAAAAAAATCAACTCATATTGCGAGAGGTGAGTTGAGCCTCGGGGCACACTGAGGTATTTTCAATTATTGTTTGTCAAAAAAATCAACTCATATTGCGAGAGGTGAGTTGAGCCTCAGGACACACTGAGATATTTTTAATTTTTGTTTTTCAAAAATCAACTCATACTGCGAGAGGTGAGTTGAGCCTCGGGGCACGCTGAGGTATTGTCAATTTTTGTGTTTTAATTTATTTTTCAAAAATCAACTCATATTGCGAGAGGTGAGTTGAGCCTCAAGTAACATTGAGGTATTTTCAATTTATCATCAAAAAACTCAACTCATATTGCGAGGGGTGAGTTGAGCCTTGGCTCACACGCTGAGGTATTTTCAATTTCTGCTTTTCAATTTCTGCTTTTCAAAAAAATCAACTCATATTGCGAGAAATGAGTTGAGCCTCGGGGCACGCTGAGGTATTTTCAATTAATGTTTTTTCAATTTATGCTTTTCAAAAATCAACTCATATTACGAGAGGTGAGTTGAGCCTCGGGTCACATGTCGAGGTATTTTCAAAATCTGCTTTTCAAATTAAGTTTCAAAAAAACTAACTCATATTGCGAGAGGTGAGTTGAGCCTTAGCTCATGTGCTGAGCTATTTCTGTCTTAATGTCTGTTTTTAAAAAAGTCAATTCATATTGCGAGAAATGAGTTGAGCTTAAGATCACATGCCGAGTAAAAGATAAAGATTGGAGTTAATCGAAGATACAGATTTTACACCCCTGAAGTTACAGTGAAGCTAATTGAAGTTTAATAGAGAAGATCGAGACTACAAATCTCTTCTCCTTAAACCCTCGAAGTTTTAGTAGAGAAAATCGAAACTACAAATCTCTTCTCCCTGAATCTCCGAAGTTTCAGTATAGTAGGTCGAGGCTACAAATCCCTTCTACCTGAATTCTTATTTCCTCAAAGTTTTAGTAGAGAATATCGAGGCTACAAGTCTCTTCTCCTTGAATTTCTGAAGTTCCAGTGGAGTAAATCATAGCTTGGAGCAGATCGAAGACAGCAAGTCTTATTTCCCTGAAGTTGCAAAAGGTCAGATCAAAACAGATCTTATACCTCCGAAGTTGCATGAAGTGGATCGAAGCAACAAAACGTGGTGGACTAGAACAAGGCGACCTGAAGAAGAGTAGCACTGAAGAAGTCAAGACTCGGCGAGACCGGGCAAACTTGGCCCTTTTTATAGTCTTTGCTCCATTCTCATTACACGACAACGAGCAAAGAGGGGCAGCTGTACGGGCCCAATTTTGCCCGGGCCCGATATAATAAAACTAATTAGCCCGAGCCTAAATCATAAAAAAACAACAAAATCCAAAAAATAATAAAATAGTCCAATCAATAATACATGGCCCAAATTAAAACCCCTATCAGCCCACTACTTAAACTAACCCTACCAGCCCACTATCTTAAAAATTTTCAGCAGACAAAAACCCTAGCCTCCTCTTCAGCCGCATGCCTTCAGCCACCAGCCTCCTCACGCGCGCCACCACCGCTCGGAGCGCCAATCACCGACCTTCCACACGTCTGACACCACCTGCAAAATGAGACACAACAATAGAGAACCAAAGAAAAACGCAAACAGTAGCAGACAATATTTTAATATTTGTAAGAGGCTATAAAGCTGAGGGGAGAACCGATTTAAAATGGGGGGCTCTCTGGTTTTTCTTAGAGAAATTTGGAATAGAAAAGCAAAAGATTTAAAGTTTTAAGGTGATTTTCGTATTATTTATTTAATCTTAAGTTTATTTTTTTATTTTTGTTTTTTTACATAAATACGAAAAATAAGAAAGGAGGGGAAAGGGACTTACTGAATCACGTAGCCGGAAGTCCTCCCTCCCTCATCGATTTCGAACTCCAAAGGGAGAAGGGGGAAAGAAAATATGTACCAAACGAAAAAGAAAAAAAGAAAATCAGTTTCAAAAGAGAATAAAAGGGAAGAATAATACTTACCTCCGGCCTCTCATCGTGTCCTTTCTGCGCGTGGTCGGCCACCAAGTCCGACGGTGGTGCGATGGGGCTCCAAGGTTGAGGTCAAAACCTAAACGAAAGGGATAAAATGGAGGGGTGGTCTGTTTTGCTGCTGGTATAAAATGGCACATGACCATTCAATTTTTTTAGTTTTTGATAATTGATGAAACGGTGCCACTAACCCCATGGCCTGCATGTTTTTGCTTTTGGGACAAATTTTACAAATGGTCCCTCATCCTTTCTGGTCCTTCCAAATCAGCTCGTTGTTATTTTTTAAAAATTCACCCCAATTTTTGTATTTAAATTTCAATTTAGTCTTTTCTTTGTGGTTCTTGACTATTTTATTATCAAATTAATTAGTTTATTATTATTATTATTATTATTTCTCTTTTTATTTTTCTTATTTATTTGTCTTGTTTTATATTAATCGGTCTTGTAATATTATTGCTATTATTTTTATATATACATAGTTGTCCACCTAAAATCTTGTATATATATATCTTATTCATCATGTGTCTACTTACATACTTTGACATAATTTTGAAACTACTTTGTTTTTAAAATTTAGTCATTCGTTTGGCTAATTTTATTATTTATGTGTTATTTATTTATTATCTTCTTTTCTATAGCTAAATTAAACATTGTTTCTATTTGCTACATTTATTCATTTTTTTTAAAATTCCTACTTTGTGTGGTTATAGATTTTAATTTTTTTTTACATTACTTATTTTAAATTCATTTATTACCATTCTAAAATTTGGTCACACTTTATTTATTTTAATTTGTTTTACACCTTTTTATCATTTAACTCATTGGCCCTTATTTATCAATGTTATCATTTAAATGTTGTATGATTATTGCTATTGCATGTACTATGATTCGTTATTTGTATTTTCATGTTATCGTCATTCACTTGTCTAATATTTTATTCATGTATTATTATTCCATGCACTATCATTCTATGCACATTACTATATTTTTATCTCATGTCATCGTATCGTGTATTAAACCCCAATGCATTTATCCAATAAATCACCTTATTTTAACCTAAATAAATAACACTTGTTGTTTAAATATTGCATTCGCTACTATTTGAAAACAAAATTTTCCAAATAGGGCAATGTTATGCCTTTTGAGATATCGAGGAATTGTGCCCTAACTTATGGGGTTTCGATTTTCTCGTTATTTCTAAATAGCTAAATATCCTTTTTGAGTTTTAAAACACACGAAACTCTCATTTAAATTAAAAGACGACCTTGTGCTCGGGAATTCATGGTATTGTGTCCTAACTTACGGGATGTGATACTCCAATATCTCGAGATAAGGAAATCTTTAAACAAATTGTTTTGAGTTAATTCAAGAATTTTAAAAATCGATATTAATAGAAAAGGATCATATTTTAACTTCGTTCCCGATTTTTAATTTTCGATATTAAGACACTAACCAATCAATTTGGTACCAATTTTTGGGCGTGTCGGGGGTGCTAATCCTTCCTCGCACGTAACTGACTCCTGAACTTGTTCTCTTGAAATTCGTAGACCAAAATGCCATTTTAGTTTTGTTAAAATAAAGGTGATCCGATCACACTAAATAAAGATCGGTGGCGACTCCCATTTTAATTTTCAAAGTCGATTCCCGTTTTCAAAAAAATGGTTTCGACACACGGGCTGGGACACGACCGTGTGTCCCTTGTTCAAAAGTTACACGACTTAGGGTGATTTCAAATGACCATGTGTGTAATACCCCAAAAATTTCTACTGTAAGAAAGTAAGATATTATCCTTGATATAGTAAAACAAGGAAATAAAGTGACAAAAAGGGAAATTTTGAGTTATGTCAACATTGGAAAGTATATTATGATATATTAATTCAAGAAAGGACTAAATCGTAAAAGTGAGAAAAGTTTTGTTGCCGAAGAGTAAATACTCAAAATTTGAAGGGTTAAAGTATAAATATGAAAATTTTGAAGGACCAATAGTACAAATATTTGAAGGGTGGAATGATTTAGAAACTAAGGAAAATGGATGAATTAGGACCAAATTGAATAGGTGAAGAATTATGAGAGACTAAATTATAATTTTACCAAATTAGGTGATGACTAAGGATAGAAATTTAAAAGATCATAAAGGGCAAAATGATCAATTAGAAGGAGAGAGAAATCTAGAAGGCAATGATGATGTTGGTGATATTTTAGATTAATTAAATAAATAAATATTAGTTTATAAATATTTTGATTTGATTTTTAAATGATATTTTATTATTTTATTATTATTTTATTTAGTGTATATATATGAAAAGAAAGATGAAGAACCACCACCATCTTCCCATGCATCCAATGTATGAAGAGAAAAGAAAGAAAGAATTTTTTTTTACAATTTGGTCCTTTCTCCAAAAATCCACCATTTTTACTTAGAAATAAAAAAAATTTTCCATAGCTACCAAGAGAGAAAAACATTAAGGAGACTATGGGGAGCTAGAATATCAAGTTAGATTCAAGAAATAGAAGCTGGAGGAGAGAGAAAATCAAGTTAAAGATTGAAATCAATAGGACAAGGTAAGAACATCAAGATTTCAATATATTTTCAAGTTTGATATTATTGAAAAAGCATGAAAATGATGTTAAAGTAGAGTTTTCTTATATAAGGTTCTATGTTCTTGATATGTTAGTGAAGGGAAATAAGAGAAAGTGATAGGAAATATTGTAAAGAAAGGAAATAAGGGTGTTATAAATTTGGTAATTAACATTTTGCACTAAAAACAGTTTTGGATAGCAACAATGGTCTAACTTTAAAAAATCACCAAAAATTTTGAAAATAGAATTAGAGGTTGAATAAAATATGAAATTAAATTTTATTGAGTCTAGTTTCTCATAGAAGAAACAGTGTAAGCAATGGAATTGTAAATTATGAGATATAATAAATTTTATGAGACAAGGTCAGAATGATTTCGGGTTCCTCTATTTTGAATTTGAAAAATCATCAAAAATTGTAAAAAAAAACAATTAGGGGTTTAAATTTATATGTTTAAATTCTTAATGAGTATATTTTCAAGAGAAACAAATGGAAACATCATCCAAACCCTATACTAAGAGATAATTAATTTTTAGTGAAGAAAGGTCGAAGTTGTCAAACAGCAGAACAGGGACGAATTTGAGATTTTACTGTAATTATTTGCTAAACTATAAACTCTGAAACTTCTACGGTAGAAATATATTTGAGTATAGTTTCTAAAACATCAAGCAGATCTTAATTTAGAATTCTGTAGCTCAAGATATAAATAATTTAGTGACTATGACTCAAGTAGACAGCTTGATATGAACATATAAGTAAATAGTGAAATTATATATATACATTGAGGATGTGGAATGGAGAGGAGGATGAAAAAAATATATGAATATTCAGATAATATGGGTATACATTAAAAATGGTTAATTTTCATGTTTTAGACTCAAGGACTAAATTGAATAAAATTTAAACTTTAGGGGTAATTTTGTAAAAATATAAAAAATGACCAAATTGAAGGAAATGGATTGTTTTATTGTCTAAATTAATAAATTGAATGAAATTATTAATTTAGATCAAGATTGGGTGAAAATCGAGAAAAATAAAAAAATTATCAAAATGTCCCCGAATCTTGGTATTTTTGCAATTTAGTCAGGTAAGTTCATATGATTAAACTTTTTTGATTATTTGTTAATTTAGAAATGATATAATGTATTATTTCATGTGTTTGTCATTGAATTATGACTATTGAAAGTATATGAAAAGTGATTTGAATGTTCAAATTGAGTAGAACGCTGGATTGAGTACGATCGTTCAGTGACAAGTGAAGTGATAAGTGATGAATTGACAGATAAAAATCATGGTATAACCATGGTAAAGTGTGGAATGTAAGACCATAGCTGGGCTATGGCATTTAGTGAAAAGGCCATAACTGGGTTATGACATCATGAGTGTAAGACCATGGCAGGGCCATGGCAATATTCGCATAAGAAATTAATATTGAAAAACTTATGGTTATTATTGGTATTGATCTGAAATAAGTTTTCTCATTGATATATAAATGATTCAGCGAGCAAAGTTCTGGTATGAGATAACATAAGTTTGAAATGAATTATTACCAGTATATACCTTAAATACATGGAAATGATGGTACATGAAATATTAATATAATGAAATGAATAACATATGTTTCTGAAGAAACGACAAAAGAATGATATGTATCATAACATGTAAATATGTGATTATCTTTAATATGTTGATACAAGGAAATTATGCATGTTGTGATGAGTAATAAACTCAAGTGTAACATGTCGAGAAAATAAATTTATTAATGTTGAATTTATATGTAATATGTGCAAGTATGCTAACCAGTGTTATTGCTTAATACTTAGGCAAATGTCAAGCTATTGGTCGAATGGTGATATGTTTATTTATATGATTAATTGAAGTGGTAAGATTTAAATTCTGCCATTTCTTAGGAAATGACTTATCATGTGAGCAATTCGATAAAAAACTTTATTTAATTGCACTAGCTTTTGACTATGGTTGAATGGTATGTTTATGACTTGTGTGTCATGCATATGGAATAAGTGAGGAAAGTAAAGAAATGAAAATAATAGAAATTTGAAGAGTTAAAGTTATATTAAATCCCACTAAGCTTGGGATAATATGAATGATGCTGTGTATTTATTCTCCTTGTAAGTGGATGAATCTAACTTCATGAGTATTGCAGTATAAATTTTGAATTAGTCCTGATATGTTTCTAATATATATTTTGGGCCTTGATGGCTCACATAAGGGACACTATGATTAAATTTGATTGATTTCAAGTATGATTGTTATATGAAGTGAAATTTCAGTTAAACGATTTGTAAATTTTGATAATGCTCCGAAACCATGTTTCAGCAACAGATACGAGTTAGGGGTGTTACATTGTGACCCTTGTTTCCAAATTTTGTGACTTTTTCCTAAACTTTCTGATTTGTTTCAAATTAGTCCCGAATTACCTAAAAACTATTTTTTAGGGCCTTGAGGGCTCGATCTAGAGATAGAATGCATATGATTGAA
The DNA here is from genome assembly GCF_007990345.1 of Gossypium hirsutum. Lineage (NCBI taxonomy): Eukaryota > Viridiplantae > Streptophyta > Magnoliopsida > Malvales > Malvaceae > Gossypium > Gossypium hirsutum. The sequence continues at coordinate 108,309,726 of NC_053434.1, forward strand.
TGGATTATGACATGTTTAATTTATTTAAATATTATGATGTTAAATGTTTCCAATCGTACGATAATGTTCTATAACTCTAATTCGGTGACGAAAAAGGGTTAGGGGTGTTTCATTTAATGGTATCAGAGCTACGGTTTAGTTGATTCTCGAGTTGAACGTAGCATGTATGGATCCTAGAAATACATGTCATTATATAACCTGTGTTAGTGTGATAACTCCTGACTCAAGAACTATATTTTCATATAGATAAGATGTAATCCAACTGGGCTGATTCTAATAAGGTAGAAAGTAACACGCAAGCTTCTATACAAGGAGCAGCTAGTACTAGCAATGGGCCCGTAGCTGAGGGCCGAGGAAGTGAGGTGAAATAAGCTTTCTTCCAAATGATGTCTGACTGGTTCTTTGAGTTCGTGAGAACAAACCCGATGACTCAACGACCTTTACCCCCTCCCATACCCTAACATGTCCCTATTATTCCTCAAGGTTTGGAACAAGTATGTGAAAGCAAGCCTTCCGTTAATAAAATTTGTAAATACGGGGCTGAAGAGTTCTATAGTACAGCTGAAAATGATCTTGAAAAGGCTAAGTTTTGGTTGGAAAACACCATGAGGGTTTTTGATGAATTGTCTTGTACACCGATTAAATGCTTAAAATGTTTTGTCTCTCTATTGAAAGACTCAATGTATCAATGGTGGAATAGCTTGATTGCAGTAATACCTAAAGACCATATGAATAGGGAATTCTTTCAGACAAAATTTAGAAAGAAATATATTAGTCATTGATTTCTCGACAAGAAATGGAAAGGATTTCTAGAATTGAAGCAAGGTTATATGATTGTAACTGAGTATGAAAGAGAGTTTGTGCGTCTCAAAAAATATGCTCGAGAATGCATACCATCAGAGGCTGTTATGTGTACCCAGTTTGAAGACGATCTAAATGAAGGTATCAAGTTGCTAGTTGGGATTCTAAAGGTGAAAGGAATTATGGTTTTAGTAGATTGAACACATAAATCTGAAGAACTTAGTAAAGCTAAAAGAAAAGAAGATTCTGAGACTCGTGATACGGGTAAACGACCTATGGGAAAGTCATTTTCTTCACCATTGAAGAAATCAAAAGAATTCCATAGTCGTTCATCAACATCAGTAGGATTCTTAGGGAGAGATAAAATGAAGCAACATTCAAGTTCAAAACCTCAAGATACATATGTAGCGAGTGTGGTAGTGTCTGAAACAGTAAACCTGAATGTCAGCAATGTAATAAACGACACTTTGAAGAATACAGATTAAGAGACAGGTCGTGCTTCAAATGTGGTTCTTATAACCATTTTCTTAGAGAATGTCTTGAAAGGTCTGATAAAGAGAAGGCTCAAAACACTCGTTCAAGTAATACAGTTGCAAGAGGGAGACCAAAATGAAATAATGGAAATGTGGGTAATAGTCGAAGTGGAACAAAAGATTCTACTATTAAATCTGAAGCACGGGCATCAGCTAGGGCTTATGCGATACGTGCTCAAAATGAAGCTTCAACACTTAATGTTATAACTGGTACATTTTATATCTTTGATACTAATGTTAATACATTGACTGACTAGGGGTGAACACACTCATATGTATGCATAAATTTAGTGTCGAATAAGAAAATACGTTATGAGTCTACTGAATTCGTGGTTAAAGTAACGAATCCTTTAGGTCAGTATGCATTAGTTGATAAAGTTTGTAAAAACTATCATTTAATGATTCGGGATTGCAACTTTCTGGCTGATTTGATGTTGTTGCCATTTAATGAGTTAAATGTGATTTTGGGTATGGATTGGTTAACTCTACATAATGTTGTTGTGAACTATAGACAAAAGCATATTGTGTTGACATGTTAGAATGGTGAAATGATCCGAGTTGAATCAGATGAATTGATGGTACATCTAATATGATTTCAGCTATGTCAACACAAAAATATGTTAGAAAGGGCTGTGTGGTATATCTAGCCTATATATTTGATTCCAGGGTTACAGAATTGAAATTAGAAATAGTTTTGACTATTTTTGAGTTCTTAGATGTGTTTCTAAAAGAGTTACCATGGTTACCGCTGGTCAGAGAGGTTGAATTTGTTATTGAGTTAGTACCGAGAACTTCTCCGATATCAATAGCTTTGTATAGAATGATACTTATAAAATTGAAAGAGTTAAAAACACAGTTGCAAGAGTTGACAAACAGACGCTTTGTTCGGCCTAGTTTTTCTCCTTGGGGTGCTCTTGTATTATTTGTTAAGAAAAAGTATGGATCAATGCGATTATGTATCGACTATTGACAACTTAATAAAGTCAAGATTAAGAACAAATATCCCTTGCCACATATTGATGATTTGTTTGATCAGCTAAAATATGCGACATTATTTTCAAAGATTGATCTCTGTTCTGGATATTATCAATTACGTGTTAAAAATTCAAATGCACCGAAAATTGCTTTCATAACAAGGTACGGACACTATGAATTTCTTGTTATGCTTTTTGGTACTACCAATGCACCAGCTGTGTTTATGGATTTGATGAACAGAATATTCAGACTGTACCTAGATAGATTTCTTGTTGTGTTTATTGATGAAATTCTAATCTATTGCTGAAATAAAATAGAGCACGCCCAGCATTTGAGAATAGTTTTACAGACCTCGTGCGAAAAATAGTTATTCGTTAAATTTATCAAATGTGAGTTTTGGTTCTGAAAAGTTGGATTTCTAGGACACGTTGTATCAGCAGACAATATTAGGGTTGATTCGAGTAAAGTATCAGCTATAATTGACTGGAAGCTTCCAAGGAATGGTTCAGAAATTAGAAGTTTTCTGGGTTTAGCCGAGTATTATCGAAGATTTGTTAAAGGATATTCGATGATTGCTACACTGTTGACAAAATTGCTCCAGAAATATGTCAAGTTCGAATGGTTTGAAAAGTGTCAACAAAGCTTTGAACAGTTGAAAGCGTTGTTGACTGAAGCTCCTGTGTTAGTTCAACCAGAGTCTGGGAAGGAATTCATGATTTATAGTGATGCTTCATTGAATGGTTTGGGTCCACATGACCTGAGTCACGGGCCGCCACACGGCTGTGTGTCATTTGTAAGTCTTTTAGTGTTCAAGTCAGTGAGTTAAATAGCCTAGTACATCGCCTGGCACACAAGCATATGGTGCATCTTTACACGGATGAGGACACAGGTTGAGACATGGCCATGTGTCCCTTGTTTGAAAGTTACACAGCTGGCTACACGGGCATGTGTGTTTTCAAATTTTACAACTTTTTTTTGATTTGTTTCAAATTAGTCCTAAATTGCCTCAAAGCTATTTCTTAGGGCCTCAATAGCTCGATCTAGGGACAGAATGCATGTGATTGAATGGATTATGACATTTTAATTTATTTAAATATTATGATGTTAAATATTTCCAATCGTACGGTAATGCTCCGTGACCGTACTCCGGCAACAGAGACGAGATAGGGGTACTATAGAAATCAAGTCCCGATCAAATCATTCTTTCACCGAATTGTTGAATCTTGCATCAACAATCTTTAAACCCTCATCAAGATTGGTAAGTTTTCTCGTTTCCAATTGTTAAAACTTATAAACTCTGGGATTTCATTAATTTTCTGTTAATCTTTCAACCTGTTAACGAATCTTTTACAATCATTCTGAAAAGTCCCTAACACCTTGAAACATTTTCTAATTCTCCCGTGTTTATTGATTGAAGAACTTGATTTAGGTACCCCGGATCAAACTTAAGCACAAGAAACGACATTCAAAACTCTGACAATTAGGTGTGTGTTCTTTTACGAAAAAATCGAGGCACAACCGAGTCTAACCTAGACTACACAGCAAACCACACAAGCATGTGGGTCACATGTGTGGATTGCACGGCCTAGCATATAGCCATATTTCTCCTTAAAACCCTAGTTTTCACTTCTAACACGACCTGAACCTCTCCACATGGCCTTCCATATAGTCGTGTCTCCCTTGTAGGTTGGATTTACGATTGCTACACTGTTTCAGTCCCTTCACACGACTTGCCACACAATCCAAGGCTTCCCACACGGTCGTATGTCCCCTGTAACCTTGTTTTAAAGTTTTGACCCAAAATTTTAAAAATTGCCCAGATTAGTCCCTAATTAGTTCCCAAACTATTTTTAATGTTTTATTTTATTCAATTAGGGCCATAATAATGTGAATAATGCTAGAATCCATGACATAATTGAATGAATCATTATTATTAATGCATGATATGCAATTGTTACTTGTCTACTATTATTGTATTTATGATGAAATGATATTGTTATTCAAAACCCTCATGTTACTGATTGCATGAAACGCATTTCCTTGTTATCATTAAATTGAACACATGAGATAAACCAGTTATTACTACTGTTATGATATGTTATAAACATCATAATTGCTTCCGAATATATATGTTTATCATAAGCATGTCATTGCTATTGTATTGAACTATATAACATGTCTTGATACATTGTATAGGGTGGGATGATTTGAATGGAGGAAGTAGTCGTCAGTTTATCTGCTCAACTAATGGTTTATGTATAACATATTCTAATCGACAGTCATCTACTTGACCAGTGGTCTATCCACAACGTAATTAGTCAATAATCATCTACTCGACCAGTGGTTCATACATAACATACTAGCAACTTTTATCTACACTGGTGGATGATTCATCCACCAATATCTTATCATTAGCAGTTATCTACAACGACCAGTGGTTTATCCACAACATGATGTGAAGATAGAGAAATTCTAGGGAGCTCCTATTTTGGTGTCTACCAATGGAGTAAGACTTTTTTACTATTAAACCCAACTTGCATTGCATTCATAAGCAATTACATGGCTACAACTTGAATTGTTTTGTTGATTAGATAATTTGAATTACACATATTTTGTTTCACTAAGAAAATGTGATTTATTTTATGACTTGATATTCTGTATGATTTGTCTATGGTTTGCATCGATTTTTTTTTCTTGTAATGAAATTCGCATTGATCTTCATAAGCTCAGTCCCCTCTTATTTCTATTCTTTCATAAGCCAAAACCTTACTTTATACGAGTAATTTTAAATATTTTTTACTTCCTAAATATAAAATTTTAAGTCTATGAGGATTATTATTTTTCATTATTATAAAGATTAATTTAATTTTAAACCTATATATAATGTACAAATAATTAAAAAGATATCATAATATAAAGCAAAGTTATAACAATATATGGTACAAGAAAATCTTCAAATAAATCTTATAAAGTTAAAAACCTCCATATATGAATCCATTTTTAATTTTTTTTCTAATTATCATCTTTAGTTCAATTTTTCTTGAAGGGTCTTAATTTCAATTTTACATTAAGATTTTTGATACATAGTATCAACCGTAGTGATAAAAGATGGGAAGATTCTTCTGATCCAGGAAAATAGAGGAAGAAGATAATAAAGATGGGTCTTTTCTAGTATCTTCCCCCTAAAGTAATGAAGATGAGCTCCTTTTTTAATACTTGGATCATGGGTATATCGGGTTAGATTATTTTTATTATAATTATACATAACAATTTATCCCCCACCTTGTCAAGGAAGAATTATAAAGTGATTTTTGTGAGACAAGCTTACACGTGTGAAGCGTGCAATTTGAGACATACTATATAAGCTTTAACTTGAAACTTAATTAAGCAAAATTTTGTTGTCCGATAATGTGGTACAAGAGTCAAAATTATATTGCAAAATAATGCGAACTACATTTTTCGTAAGTAAAGATTTGTTCCCTTTCTTGTCAAAGAAATTAGCGAGCTTTAAAAATGACAGTTGTGATCATGAATCGGCGAACTATTAGAAAACCGAGAATTACAATCTTAAATCAATGACCTGTAAAAAAAATCAGCTATGAACATAGGTTAGCGAGCTGTTAGAAAACCGAAGGTCATAATCTTAAATCAGTGGACAGCAATCTTAAATCAACCGATCGTAAAATATATCAGCTATGAACATAGGTCAGCGAGCTGTTAGAAAGTCGAGAGCCGCAATCTTAAATCAGTGGACCATAAAAAATTTCAGTTGTGAACGTAGGTCAACGAGCTATTAGAAAATTGAGTTGCAATCTTAAATCAGCAAACCGTAAAAAATATCAATTGTGAACATAGGTCTGTAAACTGTTAGAAAACTGAGGATCGTGATCTTAAATCAGCGGACCGTAAAAATTATCAGCTATGATCATAAGTCAATAAGCTGTTAGAATACCAAAAGTTGTGATCTTAAATAAACGAATCATAAAAATGAGTCATAGATTGATAAGTAGCTTCCTTGACAGTCCTGAAGTCCCTGAAGCTTACGAGATACTGCTCCAACAACAGCACCTAAACCCACATGTTTGAACACTTACTGCAGTTGCGAGTAGGCTTTGTTGCTTCAGCAGAGAAAGGACGATCTTCTCAATCATGTTAATGGAGAAAAACGATCAACTAATATCATCTCTTGAGCTACGTATTTCAATTTCATATCTTATTTCAATTAATAAAGAACTATATAGTATACATCCATCTATTCCAGATTATCAGGAGAAATTTGGCATGCAAGACTAAAGGCATAATCAGCATATAAGTAATCTACTAGCTCAAAATATGCTTTCCCAACCTGGGAAAGAATCCAGCCTGCATTATGAGAGCTTTTCTAAACATACACAAAGAGTTTTGAAGAGTTTCATTGTATTATCTGATTATACTTTAGCAATGTTACATAATAATAGAAAAGTTAAAACAATTAAACTAGAAGAAATGCCCCTAAGAAGCAACAGAAAAAAGTAATAGTTAAAGAAACAATAAAAAAAGGTTTAAGCTGATGAAAGTAGAAAAAAAAGAGAAAACACAAGATCAATAGAAGAGTGCATATATAAGCCTAAAGTAGATTCTAACAAGCAAAATGCTAGAAAATTAAAAAGACAATTAAAGATTGCATTCCTACGAGTTTAGAATGTTGATGTAAAGGTAAAATTAATGGCATAGTTTGAGTCTATACGAAACCACAAAACAAAATACTCCACTCAACCATCATCCTGTAGACACTAGCACCTTATTCCAAGTCTCAATACAACCAAAATATAATAAAATAAGATATAATAACTGGAAGCAAACAGACAAAACAAGTGATCTATATAATAAAGAGGAAAAATACTTAGCATCTGAAAGAAAATCAGAAAACAACGATAGTGAGGGGTTAACAAAACTAGATATCTAGATTCTTTCTTCATCAACAAAATGACATATAAAGATAATTAGTTAATTATATTAGATGATGTGAGATTATGACTTCAATATTATCAATACAAATTGCATAACATGCAATGTTCATGATGCAAGCAAAGGAGAAACGTGACTCCTAAAGAATGTAATAAGCAAAATTTATTAGGAATGTGTTGAATTTAGTTCCCATGCAAGACATGCAAAGGTGGCCATGCAAGGAGAAGTGGCAGCAAGCAGTCGAGCTATGAAGTGCAGAAACTGGAGCTTGAAGTTGCCTAACTACTTGTTATGTTTTGATTGTATTTTTAATTATTATTTTGTAATCTAGTTCATGTTGAACTAAGTTGGTAAACCTTATGATGTTTTTTTGTTGATTGATTGACTGAAAAATCAGCAAAGAAACTTAAGCAAGCTGATTAACAATTTCCAATGTAAATTTAGTGGTGTTAGGTATGTCATTAGGTAAAGACTTGTTCATTTTGTTGTTGTTATCTATTATATGTAATAGCATTATGCCTTCTGGATTTGTTAATGAAAATATCAGCTCTTTTCATTCAAAATACTCTCTCTCAATTTCTTTTGTTTTTCCATTCGCATGCGTTTCTGTTCTTGCTTCTGAGTTTGTTTCTTCAGCAAGGCTCGAGGCTTGCTATACAAGCAAGATTGAAAACAGTCTGTTGTTGTCTCTTTGCACCAACAATTGGTATCTAGAGCTTCATTCTTAGTGGACCTGTTTTATCAAACTAAGAAAGCTGAATGTCTTCCTCAAGTTTTTCACCAGCAGCCCCACCAGTCTTCAATGGAGAAGGCTTCCACATATGGCTGGTCAAGATGAAGACTTACCTACAGGCCTTTGATCTGTGGGAAGTTGTCAACACAGATGCTGAGCCAGCACCACTGAGGGCCAATCCCACAGTAGCTCAGATAGGCAACATGCTGATGAGAGGACCAAAAGGCACAAAGCCATGTCCTACATTCAGAATTGTGTGTCAGATGTCATCTTCACCAGAATTATGGCCTGTGAGACTCCAAAATAGGCATGGGATAAGCTTAAGGAGGAGTTTCAAGGCACTGAGAGAACAAGGCAACAGCAGCTATTGAATTTGAGAAGAGATTTTGAGAACCTGAAGATGAAGGAAGAAGAAACAGTGAAGCAGTATGCAGATAGAATCATGGCAGTGGTTAACAGTATAAGGCTCCTTGGTGAGCACTTTGATGAGGCAAGGATAGTAGAGAAAGTTCTCTCCACTTTGCCTGAGAGATATGAGGCCAAGATATCCTCTCTTGAGGACTCAAGAGACCTTGCTACCATCTCTTTGACTGAGCTAATCAACACTTTCTATGCTCAGGAACAAAGGAGAGCTAGCAGAGCTGAAGACCACCAGGAAGGTGCATTCAATGCCAAGGCCAGAGAAGCCTCGAGCATCAATGCTTCAAGAGGTAAAAAGCCTTGGAAAAGCAGGCCTAAGCCTGATACTGCAAGGAGCAATGACCAGCCCTGCAGACATTGCAAGAGGCCAGGTCATCCAGAAGACAGATACTGGTTCAGGCCAGATGCAGTATGCCAACACTGCAAGAAGAAAGGCCATGTTGAAAGGGTTTGCAAAAATAGAACCAAGTCAAGGCAGAGTCAATTTCAACAACCAAAGGTTGAAGTTCGAGTAGCTGAGGACAGTAGTGATCAAGAAGAGCAAGTCTTTGCTGTTTCTTGCTTAGCTGCTGAGAAGAAATGCTCAAAAGGCTGGTTATTGGACAGTGGTTGCACTAACCACATGTCACCAGATGCCTCCTTATTTAAAACCTTGGATAGAAGTTGCAAAACCAAGGTCAAGGTTGGAAATGGTCAGTTCATAAGGGCTGAAGGAAGAGGAGAGGTGCTGATATGTACCCCACAGGCAACAAGATCATTCCAAATGTGCTGTTAGTGCCAGAAATCGACAGAAACCTTCTCAGCATAGCTCAATTGCTCGAGAAAGGCTATTCTGTTGTGTTCAAGAACAAACAGTGCCACATTGCTGATCCAAGTGGATCAAGCCTTATGACAGTCACAATGACTGACAAATGCTTTGAGGTACACTGGCCAAATGACTCAAAGTCTGCATATACAACCTCTATTGATGATTCCAAGCTTTGGCATCAAAGGCTTGGGCATGCCAACTTCAGATCATTGGCTCGAATGGCCAAAAAAGGCTTGGCAGAGAACTTTACTAGCTCAGTGGAGGATGATGATGTGTGTGAAGTTTGCCAGATGGGGAAATAGGCAAGACTGCCATTTCCTACAAATTCAGGTTGGAGAGCTACTGAAAAACTGCAGTTGGTGCACTCTGATGTATGTGGCCCGATGAGGACTGAATCACTCAGCAAAAATAGGTATTTCATCCTCTTCATTGATGATTTTACAAGGTTTTGCTGGATTTTCTTCTTAAAACACAAGTCTGAGGTAGCTCAAGTGTTTGTGAAGTTTAAAACTGCTGTAGAGACAGAAACAGGTTGCAAGCTGAAATCGATAAGGTCAGACAATGGCACTGAGTACACTTCAGCTCAGTTTCAAGCCATTTGCAATGATGCTGGTATCAAACACCAGCTTACAAATGTCTACACACCTCAGCAGAATGGGGTATCAGAAAGAAAGAACAGAAGCTTGATGGATATGGCCAGGTGCCTGCTGTTTGAGAAGAAACTGCCCAAGACCATGTGGGCTGAGGCAGTAAACACTGCTGTCTACCTTCAAAATAGGCTTCCTACCAAAGCTCTTGCATCCAAAATACTTTTCGAGGCTTGGTCCGGTTTCAAGCCTTCCTTGGCACATCTGAAGGTGTTTGGTTGCCTGTGTTATGCACAAATACCAGCAGCAAAGAGAGACAAGCTCTCTGAAAGGGCTCAACCAGGTGTTCTAATAGGCTATAGCTCAGTTAAGAAGGGCTACAGGGTGCTGGATCCTTTGACAAACATAGTTCAAGTGAGCAGATATGTCATCTTCGATGAGAAGGCTTGCTGGAATTGGGAAAAGAATGAACCAGAAGCTGCTTCAGAAGACCTGGTGCCTAATCAAGCTGAACTTGAGCAGCTAGGACCTGAAATGGATGTTGATGATGTACCTGTGAGAGGCACAAGGCCCTTAGATGATATTTATGAAAGGGCACAAGTTGCAATAGCAGAACCTAGCAGTTTTGAAGAGGCTGAGGCAGATGAAGGCTGGAAACTAGCTATGGTCGATGAAATCAACATGATTGAGAAGAGCCAGACATGGGAGCTAGTTGATAAACCTACTGGAAAGAAGACCATTGGAGTAAAATGGGTCTATCGAGCAAAACAGAATGCAGATGGCAGTCTGAACAAGCTAAAAGCCAGGCTTGTTGTCAAAGGTTTTAGCCAAAGGTATGGTCTGGACTATCTGGAGACATTTGCACCAGTAGCCAGGCTTGACACAGTTAGAATGATAGTTGCCTTGGCTGCTCAACATCAGTGGACCATTCATCAGCTTGATGTTAAGTCTGCATTTCTCAATGGTTTCCTGGAAGAAGAGATCTACATCGAACAGCCTCAAGGATTTGTGGTCACTGGCAAAGAACACAAGGTGTACAGACTAAAAAAGGCTTTGTATGGCCTGAAACAGGCTCCTCGAGCATGGTATGCTCGAATTGATTCTTACTTGCTCAGTTTGGAATTCGAGAGAAGTCTCAGTGAACCAACACTGTATGTGAAGAAGAACCAAGCTGAAACTCAGCTTATCCTGTCACTCTATGTTGATGATTTATTGGTGACTGGAGGAGATAGAAGAATGCTGGAAGATTTCAAAAGAAAAATGATGGAAATGTTTGAAATGTCTAATTTAGGCAGAATAAACTACTTTCTTGGAATGGAAGTGAAGCAAACAGCAAAGAGAATCTTTCTTAGTCAGAGTTCTTTTACTATGAAGATCCTGGATAAGTTCTCTATGAAGAACTGCAAGCCAACAAGCACACCAATGGCTGTTGGAGTGAAGCTTTCGAGGCAAGGGAATGGTGAACCAATTTGCGAGACTATGTACAAAAGTCTCATTGGTAGTCTGTTGTATTTGACTGCAACAAGACCCGATATCATGTTTGCTGTTAGTGTGCTATCCAGATACATGAATTGCTGCAATGATCAGCACTTTCAAGCAGCTAAAAGAGTGCTTAGATACATCAAAGGCACCATTGATCATGGTGTATTGTTCAAAAGGGCTGAAAACATGAAGCTGATAGGCTATGTTGATAGTAACTGGGCTGGATCTTGTGATGACATAAGAAGCACATCTGGATATGTCTTTAGTCTTGGCTCAGGCATGTTTTGCTGGAGTTCTAAAAAGCAAAGTCTGGTAGCACAGTCAACAGCAGAAGCTGAATATGTTGCTGCTGCATCTGCTGTAAATCAAGCCATATGGCTTAGAAAAATCCTAGCTGATTTAAATCAAAATCAAGGAAAGGCAACAGAGATTTACTGTGACAACAAATCTGCTGTTGCAATTGCAAAGAATCCTATCTTTCATGGTAGAACAAAGCACTTCAACATCAAGCTACATGTCATAAGGGAGATGTAGCAAGCTCATGAAATCGAGCTGGTTCATTGCAATTCAGAAGAGCAAATTGCTGATATCTTTACAAAGGCACTCAATGTGTCTAAATTTGTTTAATTAAGAAGGCAATTAGGTGTCACTAGCATGGAAACTAAGGAGGAGTGTTGAATTTAGTTCCCATGCAAGACATGCAAAGGTGGCCATGCAAGGAGAAGTGGCAGCAAGCAGTCGAGCTATGAAGTGCAGAAACTGGAGCTTGAAGTTGCCTAACTACTTGTTATGTTTTGATTGTATTTTTAATTATTATTTTGTAATCTAGTTCATGTTGAACTAAGTTGGTAAACCTTATGATGTTTTTTTGTTGATTGATTGACTGAAAAATCAGCAAAGAAACTTAAGCAAGCTGATTAACAATTTCCAATGTAAATTTAGTGGTGTTAGGTATGTCATTAGGTAAAGGCTTGTTCATTTTGTTGTTGTTATCTATTATATGTAATGGCATTATGCCTTCTGGATTTGTTAATGAAAATATCAGCTCTTTTCATTCAAAACACTCTCTCTCAATTTCTTTTGTTTTTCCATTCGCATGTGTTTCTGTTCTTGCTTCTGAGTTTGTTTCTTCAGCAAGGCTCGAGGCTTGCTATACAAGCAAGATTGAAAACAGTCTGTTGTTGTCTCTTTGCACCAACAGAATGGTTGAGTCTATGTTTAACAAACAAATGGAAATTACTATTAAAACTAAAGGAGGTAATAGAGACATTGTCATAGATAAATATGTAAATATAACCTGTGCTGATTCATTATCGGGTTTGTTTCGAATTCACTGAGAGAGAGAGAAAAAAATACATCAATCATGCAGGACATGGATCTGCATCATTTCATAAGCTTTTTATTCTCTTAACAAATTAATAGAAAAAACAATGCTCAAGGCATACCATATCGAAAAGTGTATGCTGAAGGTCAGGAATAAGACACTAACATGTTGTCTTTCTCAAAGCCATTTACTACTTAGTTTAGAAAATCCAAAGTAAACATGTGTGAGCACATCTGAAAAACATAAAGTGATTGGCACAAGGAATGTAATCGAACCTATGCCAATTATTCGAGATGTTATGGCAAAATCGCTAACATTTTCTAGGCAAATTATCACATAACACATAAGTCACTAACACATTAATTTCCTAACGTAGCAAACCAAATGGAAACCAACAAAGAACAAAATTGTTCGTGAAATTTTGAAGACCCCCGAGCAATTATCTACTTAGCAGTAATTGAAAATTTTCTAAAATCTACCATCTAAAGAAAAGGAATAAACAGTAAATTAAAGTCATTCAAGTTCAAGAGCAAGGAAGTGCACAACAAATTACATGAATTCACCAGCTGCAAACAGTTTCTACGACCTTCAAAACTTTTTGTTTCTTAAATGGTTTCAAAAATATTTTCCATTAAGGGCATGACCTTCATCTCTCACCTATAAACTGAACCGCCTACAATCTCACAAATAAAAGCCTAAGAAAAGGAAAAAGATATAGCATACTTGAATCTGAAAGCACTAGCTTTTGTTAAAAGTAGACAATCTTTCTTATAAAACCAAAAAGAGAGGGTGAGAATGACTGTACATTACTCCAGCAAAAACGAAGACGCCCAGTTTGCTGGTTTACTTTTCCGAGGGATAGGCCTTCCGGACAACTTTAGCAGCTGGAGCTACACCTTTATCAATGCCACCTTCGTTGCCACCCCATTTTTTATAAAGAAACGACACAGCTCTACTTCATGGGTGGTAAGTTCATGCTCAGATAATTATAACATTTTCTCGCATTCAACGATCAATATAATCTTTGTTTACACATGCAGGGTCTTTCACAATTTAGGATTCAAATGACCATATTTGTTCAAATTTTACAATTTTCTATTTTGTTTTCTTTTGCAATATGTATCACAACACCATAATATTTATTGTCAACCATAGCTGCGATGAATATCATACAATCGAATATTTTCCTGACTAGTAAACAAATTATGAGCGAATTCACACTACCAACTATTATCACTGTGCTCTTCCATGTAGAACATCAATTTTTCATCTCCTGATCTTGAGAACTGCTGGAAGTTAGAATTTTAGAAAGAAACCAAGCATTTAAGTACTTTAAAATGGTTGTAGATTATGGAACATGAGGATTTTACTTTCTTGTTAATGTAGAATTGGACATTTCAATATTCTTGGTGGTTTCACTGGTTATAGGCTTGGACTTTCTCTCAACTACGTTTCTTCTCATAGTAAAAGAACTTATAAGATCGATAGGTAAAGTTTTCAAGGCTAATTTCAACTACTCATTCATTATTTCTCAGTATATTAAAGCAATATAAACACAGTGGATGAAATAGAAGTAGAGATGTTATTAAATGAGCTAGGAGCCAATGGCAGAAATAAAGAGGGCAAGACAAACCAGGAGTTGCAATTTTTCAGCCTTGAAACAATTGCACATGCCACGAACAACTTTGCAGCCACAAATGGTTCAAAGAAAATTTTTGTGAGGATCTCTCCAATGATTATGTGATTATTGCCATGCTTGGTGCTCTCACTGATAACCCAATTTAATGAAACAATTACCGATTTAAACAACTGCAGGAAAATAAAAAGGAAATAAAGTCATAAAACTGCAATCGGTGCATGTCTTTTCTGCCGATGCCGCTCGCTTCCACTCGACATCGCGCATCACCATTCAGTACTGCTGCTTCTCGATTACTGCTTTTGAACTAGAATTGGGAAACCCAAAGAGTTTGCCAGTATTAAAGAAGATGATGACAAGAACCTCAGCATCACAGAGAACGGCCAACTCTTGAGTTCAATCCACACTCACCGCACCAATTATTAATATACTGTATCAACAGTAATGATCAAAGGAAGATTCTTCTTGTCCAGGAGAAGAGAGGAATAAGAAAATAAAGATGGGTCTTCTCTAGGATCGTCCATGGGCTCCTTTTCTAATTCTTGGATAATGGTTATATCGAGTCGGATGTTGGATCCAATTATTTTTTATTATAATTATATATAACTAAGGTTAAGATAATAAACTATTATTGCATTTATTAGGTTAATTTATTTGTAATATATACAATGTAAATGTATTCGTTTCTTTTATTTCTTTATAATATATAATATTAATGTTCTAATATAAATAAAATAATTAATATACGCATATGTAATTATATCCTATGATTATTCAATTTATTATTATTATGCTATCAATAATGGGTTTTGTATTATTTAGATCCACAAGATAAAAAACTATCTCTGTTCTATTATTTATTTTTAATTATTTAACCAATAAAACTTTGAGAATGTTAGAAAATTTTGAGGTATGTATTAACACTTTGAATGTTTAAATTTGAGTTTTTAAGTGTATTGACATATGTGTTGTTTTTAATCTAAATTTTATTTTGATATAAGTCTCACTATTTGTGGTTAATATAGTCTTCGATTGGTATCGAACATTGTTGTCAATGCAGGAGAAGGTGGATTGAGTATACTCAAGCGTGTTTTGTCATCTTATTTACGGGTTGGAAAGAGATTATGAGTAATTAAAAAACTCTTCAAGCGGGTTTAGGATAAAATCAAGTGTCTTTTTTTTTTGGCTGTAATTTTACTACATCCTACAAACAAATGACATCACTAAACTTGCTTGTGAAGTTTTTTTATTCCACTATAGCGGTATAGAATAATAATCCATAAATATTTTAATTCAAGGTAATAATAACTTTAAAGCTATTTGAAAATTTTCATTTAAGTCATTGAACAATTCAAAAGTTTTTATTTAAGTTACTTAACTTAAGTTTCTTTTCTTTTTTTTTTTGAAGTTCAACTAACAAGCTTCAAGTGACAATTTAGCAATTGATATAGTGCATTAGAACCTATGAACAAGTAGAAGACCATATGTTAGATTCAAGTCATCCTAATGGTCAATGTTGGATATCAAAGAAGAAAATTATTTAGATTTTGGTTTACAAATTCGTGACGTTCACATTTTTTACATGAAAAAAATTAAACTACATAAGAGAAAGATAAGGAAAGCTTTCTATGGGTGCATGCGGTGCAAACAGAAAGACCATACAGCAGCAATTTTAACAACCCAATGACTTAAATAAAAACATTTGAATAGTTCAATGACAATATTGTAACTATTTTTTATGTTAAGTGACAAAAACCAAAACTTATTAATAATTTAATAATTTACTAAAAAGACAAACATTTTGCAAACGCTTGCCTTTCTTCGTTTGTATTGCGATTCAGAAGTAAATAAATTGAGATTATATTTAAATACGTTTTCAAAATCAATGAATACGTAGCTCCAGGGAAAAAGATATTTCCCATGAGCTTGTTTCATCTTTTTTTTTTTTTTTTTTTCATTTTTTCCTTTATCAGTTAACCAAAAGAAAAAATTTGATAATTTTAGTTTAGAAGATACATTTATTAATTGCAATCACAGCTTCTTTCATTTAACAACTTCATTAATTACGAATTAATTGGCAAAGATTTATTGTAGTAAAAATAATTTTGTATACTAATATTTTTATAATATAGATAATTATTTGAGTTTGTTTAGGGGATGATATAATAATACCATGTGATAAATATGATATAAACTAATTTAATGATTAAATATGTAATATTATTCTTTGGTATTTAAAAGGAATCTTTGAAATAAACAAGCCAAATTGCAAAGTTTAAATATAATAAGCTTACTTTCAAATGTTCAAGAAATTATTTTCCATCAATGCCATCCTTTTACCGTTTTCTCTTGGATGTGGAGTTAGATATTGAAGTATCTTTTCTGGAGATTCAACCTAAATAATAAATATATATCAATTTTTAGTTTTAGACATTTAAAAGATGCTAGGAAAAAGCTTTTAATTCTTTTAATTATTAAACCGGTGTAACAATTAGAACTTATCTCTGAAAGCACGCAATCAATATGTGAAATATAGTTGCATTCGTTGCAATAATAAATGTCATGCTCTAGATTTCTTTTTGTTTCACATGTATCACAATAATATTCTTCGTAATCATCTTCAATCACTAAAGTTGTGAGTATAAGTGGATGCAAATAATGTGTATAATGTTTGTGCTTGACGACGGATGGTAGTGAAATACATTCAAAATAAGTGGTGAACTCAAGAGGGCTGACAGGGGTCCCGACCTCCTCTAAATGAAAATTTTCTGTTTTGGACCAACTATCATCACTGTGCTCTTCCAAGTAGAACATCAATTTTTCATCTCCTCATCTTGAGAACTGCTGGAAGTTAAAATTTTAGAAAGAAACCAAGCATTTAAGTACTTTAAAATGTTTGTAGATAATGGAACATAAGGATTTTACTTTCTTGTTAATGTAGAATTGGATATTTCAATATTCTTGGTGGTTTCACTGGTTCTAGGCTTGGACTTTCTCTCAACTACGTTTCTTCTCATAGTAAAAGAACTTATAAGATCGATAGGTAAAGTTTTCAAGGCTAATTTCAATTACTCATTCATTATTTATCCGTATAATTTTAAATTTATAATGGTAAAATTACACTTGGCGCTCCTCCAAAATGATAAAATTTTGATTTGATCCTTTAAAAATTATAAAAGATATAAACTATTAAAATAATAAAATTGTATTTTTATTATCACGAAAATAAACAATTTAATTTCGACCTCCTTAAAAATTTCTTAATTTCGCCCTTGTTCAAGATGCATGTAAAACCCACACTTGAGGCAGCTGAACAATGTGTCCTTACAAGCTTGAACACATGCATTACACTGGGGAGATTTATCACCAAAAAAGCCTTTCCCCAAATGTAGAAAAAGGTGATCGGCGTAACAATTATGTTTTATCTCACGAAATTGATACTTAGCCCATGAATAGTGCATAAAGAGATCACATGCCACACAATAGAACATTAGGCCCTCAACATCTTCACCATAGGTATTGCATTTATATATCGTCCAAATTAGAGTAGAATGGAAATATGGTAAGAGGATGTTGTGGGTGTAGCGGGCTCTGAATTTCCATCGACATGTACTCGAGGCAGGATTCGTGCAGAAAGAATTTTGAACAATAAGTGCAAGCATATATTATACCGAAAAGGTATTGTCTACATGCCATGCAAGTCAAATCTAAGTTTGGCTCTGTTTGCAAAATGCCGATCTTGCACCGTGTAATTTGATGGCGATGACTAAAATGGTTGACAATGGTTTTGATATCTCTTGCTTTTAAGGTTTCATCTTTTGAAGTAGCACATCTGCTGTCGAGGTTGAATGAACAAAGTTTACAGCTATAAAGTGAACCACTACATAGTTCTTCACATCTGTCACACACAAATGTTGTTATTCTTTCACCCTCGTTTAGTATCAATGGGTGAGGATGAAAAGAAACTCTTAGCTGTCGAAACCATTTTTCTGAAAAGGGTGTCGAGTTTGGTTTTGAAAAACGAAAATGAAGTCGTCATCAATCCTTTTTATTAAATGTGATCGGATCACCTCAAATTAATCATTTTAATAAAATTTTAAATTTACTAAAACGATAATTTTTTTTTGTCTATGAAACTTGAGAGAACGGGTTCGGGAGTCGATTACGTGCAAGGAAGGGTAAGCACCCTTGTCACGCCCAAAATTGGTACCTAATTAATTAACGTCTTAATGTCGAAAGTTGAAAAGACTTTAAAACAAATTTTAAAATACGATCCCTTTTTACTAATGTTTGGATAACTCGAAGTGGATATTAAGATTCTCTTGTTTCCAGGAAATAAAATATCACATCCAGCACGTAGGACACGGCATTTCAAACCTTCGACGCCAAGATTATCTCATGATTTTCAAAACTTATGCATTGAAATTTTAAAAAAGATATTTGATTGTTCGGTCAAACGATAAATCGAAACCCAGCACGTAGGCACGATTTCTCCAAATTTCTAAACACGAAATATTGCCTTTAAAATTCATGTATTTTTAAATTTGAAGGACTATTTGTCTATTTAGATTGACGAGGAAAAATCGAGACCCTGTAAGTTAGGACACGATTTTTCTCAAATTTCTAAATAAGGAACATCGCATTTATTCTTATTAAGAAAACATATATTTTGAAATTTGGACGGATGTTTGACTATTTAGATTCGGTGAGAAAAATCAAAACCCCGTAAGTTAAGACACGATTTTCTCGAATTTCTAAAATGCAAAACATCACCACTTTTTTGAAGAAATTTATGCGATTATGCGGAAACGAATACAACATTAGGAACATTTTTCATTTATTCAAGACATGATAGAGGCTAATAAATATAAAAAAAAAAACAATTTATAGCATGCTCGTAGTAACAATAAACGTAAAAATAAAAAAGAAAAAAAGTGGCAGAGAAAAATCAAAATAGTGGTAATGATAAAAATGGTAAAATTTGGCGCAATAAAGGATTATAAACAATTATGTTTTCGAAAGAACATACAAAGTAATAATAGATAAACAAATAACTAAATAATGGATGAAGGGGAATAATAAAAGCATGTATATACGGACATGTAAAAGGAATATGCCAAAAAAGGGCCAAGAACAAAAAATTTAAAAACTAACATAATGCGATTGAAAATCGAAATGAAATAAACAAATGAAAAATAATAGAAATTATAATATTAATACATAAATATAAATAGAGATATAATATAGAAATATAATAATGATAGAAATATAAATAGGTAAATAAAAAATAGATAAAAATAGTATTTGAGTAAGAAAATATCTAGAAATATAATAATAATAGTAATAATATATTAAGTTAATAATATAATGATATAATGATATAATAATAATAACAAGAGTAAAAAGAAAATATAATTAGAGCAATAATAACACTAAAATAATTAATAAAATAAAATAGCAAAAATAACAAAAGTGGATTAATTTAAATTTTAAAACCGAAATTTAGAGGCAAGTCAAGAATAAATAAAAAGGAAGGGTTAAATTGAAATCAAAACAGAATTAAAAGGACAATCTGTAAATAAATAATTAATTAAAACAAGATTAGGGACTAAAATAAGATGCGCGAAAATGAAAGGGGATTAAATGGGAAAATATCCCCAAAATTCTGAACGCCCTATTCCCTTTAGACAATCGAGGGATTAAATTGCGCAGAAAATAAAATAAAGGGGTCAAATTAAAAATAAAAATCAAATAACAGGACAAAATTGAATAGCGGAGAAAATGTGGAAGGACCAAAAGGCTAAATAACCCCTTTTAAACAAAAACACGCGGATCCCCTAAAGGCGGGTCGGGTCAGACCGGTCATCCCCAAAACGACGTCGTTTTGGGGCGTTTCAGGTCATTCCAAAACTACGCCGTTTTAATGCCCTATTTAAGTTAATTTTTTTAAAAGATTCATTTCTCTCCTTCCTTCAAAAAAAAAAAAAAAGAAACAGCCCCCCACCTTCTCTCAACTCTCTCCTTGGCCGGCCATTAACCTCGCCGACGGTTCACCATGCCTCCGCCATGAGCGGTGGCTGGAACCATACAAATATCGGGCTCTTTCAGCCCCGTTTTGAAACGCCCTTGAAGGTTAAACCCCCGAAACCCGAAGAATCGAAAGGAGGAGGCCCTCAACTCCCCTTTTGGGTCCAAAATTGGTGACGAAGAAGAGCTCCGACGACACGACCACGGGGGTTCAAGTAAGTCTTCTTCCCCTCCTCTTTATTTCTTTTTTATTTGAAATTGATTTGCAATAGAAATAAGAAAAGAAATCGAAAAGAAAAAAACCTTTTAGCCTCTGTATTTGCTGTTTTGATTTCTTAATGTTTGTAAAAAATACAAAAGGATTGATTTTGGCCTTTATAGCCAAATACAAGCTTGTCTTGTTTTCTTCTTCTTCTTTTTTTTTTGTCGTTTTCATGTTGTTTGTTAATGGTTTTTTGTCTTCTTGTCCATTGTTTTCTTTTACTTGCGTGTTTGCTTCATTTTGCAGGTGCCAAAGGCACGTGGAGGCAAGCCGAGAGGCGGTGGCAAAGACAAGGGTGACGTGCGGCGCTGGTTAAGCTGAAGGAGGCTAGGGTTTCTGTTTTTCTTCTGAAAGTTAAAGTTGTGGGCTTTTGGGCTACTAAAGTTTTTTAATTTTAGGCCATTTGAGTAGTGTATTTGGGCTTGTAAAAATTGGACTGTTTTATTATTTGGGTTTATTGACCTGGGCCAAAAATTGGCCATTACATTAGCAATTGACAAAAAAGAAATTGTTAGAGATAAAAGATAATTTATTGTTTCTCCGATTTTATTTTAAATTTTTTAAATATATTATTTCAATTCAAAACTTTGTCAAGTTGTGATATCATTAGAATATCAATAATCTTTAAGAAATTAATAATCAATTATTACATAGATATTAACCATCTCCAATCCCAAACTTCCATCATCAAAATTCTCTTCCATTCTTCGAGGATCTAAAAGAATCTCTTCCGGAGGCTCAAGTACCTAAGCATAAATGTTTAGTTTCATACTTATACCAAATAGAGCAAAACCACCGTAATAAATTTATGATAGTTAATAGCATTAGTTTTGAAATTTACTAATTATATGTCCCTTTTTTTCACTATACATATTTCTATTTTGAGTTTAAAAATTATTATTTTAGTTCTTATGGTTGTCTTACCTCAGAAAGGACACAATCAATATGTCTAATATAATTGCATTCTGTACAATAATAAACATGGATTTTTGGATTGTTTTTTGTTTCATACATATCATAATAATAATATCCCGAATCATCTTTGACAAAAGGACTTACAAGCATAAGTGGATGCAAGTGTCGCTCAAAACTAGACGGTAATGACATACATTTAGGATGTACATTAAAATCACAGTTTCTGTAGCTGAAAATGGAGTCGTTGTAATTTTTACAACGACATTCATGATAAGATATCCCTACAATAATGCTCTTCCTCAATTGTAGAAGATTGTGAGGATGACAATTATGCTTTGTAGCACGAGTTTGATACTTGGCACATGAAACGTGCAAGTCAACATCGCATTCATTGTAGTAAAAGTTGAAACCATTAACTTTCTTCCTACAAGCATAACATCGAATTTGTCCCCGTGCATTAAAGAATGGTCTAGGGTGAAGAATATGGTGAGGGTGAAACAGACTTCATTGAACTTGCATCGACATGTCATTCATACATGATTCGTGTATGACAAATTGACAAGGAAAGCAAATGAAAGATAGTGTATCTTGGAGCTCCCGTTTGCACGCCATGCATTTCAACTCACTTGATTCCCATATTTCTTCAAATATCTCTTCTCCCAACTCGGTCATTGGCGAAACCTTGCAGCGGGTTAATTGACGTGGGTGGCTGAAATGGAGAGTTGCGGTCCTTTGGAGATCCTCATTATCACGTTTGGCTATCTCATTCTCATCATTTATAACTGCAATCAAGTGATTAAAAGTTTTGTGTTGACACTTTAATTAGGTCAATGGCTCAAGTTTTGAAAACGACATCTTATTCCCAGACTAAATTTGAATTTAAAAGAGAGAAGAAAAAAATAAAAAGCCAAAATTGTGATTTACTAACTTGGTGGATCACTACAAAAAAAAATTTACTAACTTCAGGTCAAAATTGATTTTAAAATTGGTTCATTTAATTCAAAATGGTCTTGAAGATGATTCCTAATTAAACTCTGCTTTGTAATGACCATTAAGTCCCGACTTTTAAGAATATCGGTGTTTACTTACCTCTTGGATTGAAATTATTGACAGTTGAATGCAACACTAAAACCAAGTTTTTGATGATGCATTCTAAAGGTTAATCACACAAGTTACTTTCTAGTTTTACAATTTTTACATCATAATCATTATTATCTCTAATATTAATATTTATGTTTATTCTTACAAATTCTACCTAATCATTCCATTCAACAACTTTCAACTTTAGATGGTTAGGATTACCAGAATTTTGAAAGGAAAATTACACTAGTGTTCACCTAATTATTAGTGAATTTCATTTTTATCCATTTAATGATAAAAAATTATAAAATAATCACTTAATCATAAAAAATTACAAAATGATCATCCAATTATTCCAAGCAATAATCATTCATAAAAAAGAAAAAACTATTCTTTACTTTTAGATTTTAATTGATCTTTCTTTCCAATTATAATTATTTTAAAGTATTGTTTAATTTATTTCACAGAATGACACCAATTCTTATATATATAAAAGATTATGCTAAATTCATGATGTGGAAGAAAAAATTTATGTATCAAATTGATTAAAGAAATTATTATAAAAATTAAATGTAACTTTAGTTGAAATGATAAATTTTAAATAATAAATATTTAAATGTCTTAAGTTGTATGTGTATATATATATATTTAGATTATATATAAAAAGATAAAAACACTTTTAAAATAATATTTTAATCTATAAAAAAAACTAATATTTCATTTTAAAAGATAAAAGAGAATTGAAAAAAATCCTGGTGACTATTAAAGTGTAAGACGCCGATATTTGGAAAGAAGCTTTCCCAAACGGTGTGGGTTCCGCCACCAATAATAAGAACTTGAAAGGAGAAGAAGAAATTTCCGTAAAGTGTAAGCAACAAATGAATAAAAAAAAAAACAAAGAAGAAATAAAATATGTATTTATAAGAAATTCCTACGCCACATTTAATTTATTACCTAGGTTACTCATCTCTAAATTACACTTTGACAAAATTACATATTGGGAACATGTAAATTTTCTAAATGAGTCCTTCAGTTTTGTACCTAATTTCATAAAAACTTTTTCTAATTCTAAACACATCCTCTTTCACCTTTTCAACCATTTTTTTTATACTTATATTAAATCTATATGTCAACATACTTTGAGCATTCAATCTTAATAATTTACTTCCTCAATATTAAATAAGAAAAAAATAATATGTAGATTTTATGTAGAAAATCTTTTCAAAAAAAAATCACGAACAAAGTAAGAGAAATTTACTAATGTTGAAAAATAATAATTCAAGAGGTTTTCGGCTACACACATTTTTAAGGGTTAAACAACCTAATTATAATCAATGTCTAATAGAAGAAATATAGTTTTATACGGATTCAACTTGTGCGGCATGATCCTTCGCCCCTAGATCCCCAAATTTAACTCTCTATTTTATTTATTTAACAAACGAGTTGCACCTCAAATTTTTCAAGTCAGATCAAATAGAATTCAAATTACACAACTTTAATAAAAACTTATATAAGAATAAAGCCAAAAAATAAATTTATAATTTGAAATAAAAATGCATAATAAAATTATTATTAATTTATTTTAAAATTATAATAATTCACATGCATGAAGCCATGAATTTTTTTAGGGCCGAATAAAATTGAAAAAATTATGGGAAACTAAAAAAATTATATTAAAAAATTTAAATTAAATTATTATTTTTAAGATGTTTAAAATTGTTTTTTTTTCATTTAATCAGAAATTAAAAAGTGTTAAATTAATTTTTTTAGGAGATAAAAAGCAATATTTCCACTTAGCCAAGGGTGCTAAGGCCTTACCTACTCCTAGCTACCACCTAAATAATTTATATAATTTTTTTAGCATCTTTCATATATATTTTATGGTCCATGTTTAAGGTTCATGGTTATCTCTCCTAACAATGTCACTTCTAAATTTTAAACTTGCATTCTTTCTTTTTTTAGGAGTACAATACACCTTATAATTGGGCTCAATACTTATTGGTAATTTAAATAATTTTTTTTTTTGCATATAAATTCATATTTTAAAAAGAAAATTATGCTTAAAATATTATTTTGCTAAAAAAAATGGATTTACTAAAACTCGACTCTTAGCCATTTCTTTGTTTGTTTCGAATCCACGGCTGAAGCAAAGCCAATAGCAAAGCCTATAAAACCCCAAGTAATTCCCTTTATCGAAAAAAAAACAGAAGTTGAGTAAAACCATGTTTGTTTCTGATGAACCTATCAAATGCTCTTTTGTGGCTGCGTGGCTTCATCGCTTTTAGTGGAGTATATCGACGTCTTGTTCATATGGGTTTTGCTATAGTTTTGGCTGTTTGATTTAGTGAAAAATGGTAGGCTGGTTAGCAACTTTAGCTGTTCAATATGAGTTTTAGATGAAACTGGTTAAATCAAAATAGGACTTGTATATGCTTTGGATGTCTTATTTGAGCATGGCACACATTGATTGTGAGCACACCAGAATTTGAGTTTAAAATAATATATTGAAAATATTACAAATGTCTTAAATTAATTAAAAAAATTTATAGCATCATATATATCACAAATCTCGATCAATAATTTTTTATAATTCAAATATTAACAAAGAACCTTATATAAGAATAAATCCAAAAAACAAATTCATAATTTGAAATAAAAATGTATAATAACATTAATAATAATTTATTTTAAAATTATAATAATTCACATGAATGAAGTTATGAATTTTGTTTAGGGGTGAATAAAATTAAGAAGTTATGGGAAACTAAAAAAAATTATATTAAAATTTTTAAATTAAATTATTATTTTTAGGATGGTTAAAATTGTTTTTTTCATTTAATTAGAAATTAAAAAGTGTTAAATTAATTCTTAGGGTTTAAAAACTAATATTTCCACTTAGCCAATGGTGCTAAGGCCCTACCTGTATAACACCTTAACCCCGGCCTAGACATTATGACCAGATCTGGAGCTGTTACTGCAAGTTCATTCAAAAATCCAGAATTCGTTTGTTTTGAAAAAGGTGTCGTTAACTTTTATTATGTGAAAATCCGATTTATTCGAAAACACATATTTCTTATCTGATTTGTGAAACGATTGTTTGTTTACATTTTCTAAAACATATAAGTTTGCATCGAAAATCTTTAGCACGTTAAATTTTGGAAAACACCTATTGTTGTTTGAAAATCCATTGTTTTGTAGGAAAATCAAGCGTAGTCAATGTCGAAACCATTTTTGAATTTAAAAAAACAGGGATCGACTTTTTAAAATGAAGTGTAGAGTCGCCACCAATCTTTTTGTTTAGGTGTGATTGGATCACCTAATAAAATATTTTATTCCATTTAAATCAATTTTGGTCTACGTAAATTTAAAAAATAGGTTCGGGAGCCGGTTACATATGAGGAAGGGTTAGCACCCACACTACGCCCAAAAATTGGCACCAGATTGATTAAGTGCTGTCCTTATGTCTAAGATTTAAAAAAGGGGTTTTGAAATATGGTTCATTTTAAAACATTTGAGTGGTTTAAGCTGGTCGCCAAAATTTTCTCGTTTCAAAGGTATAAAGCATCACATCCAGCACGATAAGACATGATCCTTTATACTTTTGAGAACACGATTGAGTTTTGACTTCCAAAAGCTTTTAGGTCAAAAATTTCAAAAGGGTATCCAAATATTTAGTCCAACGAAAAATCAAAATACAGCACGGTAGGACACAATTTCTCGAATTTCTAAATACTGAACATTGTCTTTATTTTAGGATTTTAAAAAAAGATTTGTAAACTCAAAACATATTAATTTTATTTGAAATATAATGGAATAGTTGATTCTAAAGAGTTGGAAATTATAAAGCGACATTTGTAAACCAACAGAAAAAAATGAAAACATAGGATAACATGCATGCATAAAATACAATAATTGATGAATGAAGATAATATAACTTATTTAATCAACTACCAAAACAAATAATTAAATATAACTAACCTAAGCAACATGTAACCAACTTTCCAAGTATGTATGGAGAACAATTGATATAACAATAAAACGAAAAAAGGTATACAACCATGATATATAGCCTAATATAATACAATCGACACAAAATTTACAAAACAAAATGAAAATTAAAAAAAAACCGATATGGTATAAAACAGATTTAACAATGATGATGAACACATAATATATAATATATGCATTGATGAATTGATGAATTTAAGACTATTTGTAAAAAACAAACTAAAGATGTATATGTAATCATTAAAATATGTATTATAGAATGAAGATTTTTAAATCAAGTAATATACAAAGTGTTAAAAACATTTGTTAAAATTGGCAAATTCATATAATAAAGGAAGATTTCAATAATATACAAGATATGAAAGGATAACAAAAATACATAATAAAATATAATGTTGGGAAATACACGTAATAAATTTACAAATCATATATACATATAAATAGATTTAGAAATAATTATTAGTAAAGAATAGCATGAAATTAATAATTATAAGATTAAATTAATTTTATCATAAATTATAGATGTATTAGATTTTAAAACATAATTATGTATGCGAAGAAAATTATAGTATAAAATACAAGGATTTGGTGATGTCTATAGATCAAATATTTATATATATGTATAAGAATAATTTAAATCATATATAAAACATGTATACAAAACATATTAGAATAACGAAGATATATGTTAAAGTATATGGATTGAGTCAAAAACCATTTATGTATGAAATAACATAACATTAATAATATGCATAAACTAAAATTATCTCTATTATGAATATTATATACACAACAATGTAAAAAAACATTTATATAAAAAAATATACAAATGTGATGATGATATGACAAAAACAATTTTACAATAATAAAAAAAACAATTACCAAGGTAGTTCAAAATATACAAATAAGTAATCAAGAATTAAAAATGACTATAAAATAAAAAAACTTAATTAAAATTAAACTAAAACAAAAGGGATAATTTACAAATAAGATAATAAAAAAAGACCAATCTGCAATGCGCGCAAATGCATAGGGACTAGAACTGGAAATAATTCAAATCCTAAAATGCAGCACTGAGTAGTAGACTAAAATGAAAACGCGCGCAAATTATAGAGCCAAATTTTAAAAAACAAAGTAAATCAAATAAGGCACAATTGAATGCTCGCGCGAGGGGAAGGATCTAACGCGCAAATTCCCCATTTTGAACAAAAGGCGCGAACTCGACTTGCTAATCGGGTTGACGCGTGGATCCTTATAGTTAAAACAGCGCCGTTTTTATTCTGATGCTAAAGGTCCCTATTCCCATTTATTTTCTTTCCAAAAACGCAAATAAAAAAAGAACCCCTACTCTGTTAAGGTTTGGTTCCATACACAGCCACTAAACTTCCATCAACTTGATGGCCAATGGTGCAGAAAACGGCTAGATCTTGCCAACGGAGGCCACGAACTTGGAGATCTAGTAACCTAGCTCCCTCTTTTCTTTTCTTTTTTTAAAAAACTTGAATCTTATGCTATTCTTTCAAACAAAACGAAACGAGCTTTGAAGATTTAAACAAAATTTTAACACCGTTCGACCCTCGCCCACATCTATGCATTTCTGAGATGTTTCTGCTTTCATCAGCGTCGATTCGAGCCCCCTTTATGTGTTCATGCTAAAATTGCAAACCTATCAAAAGAAACGAAAAAAACAGATTTGGAAATCACCTTTTTAATAACTTTTGGCTTGATTTTTTTTATATCCAGTGTGCGTAAAAAAAAATACAATGAAGAAGTTCTTGGCTGTCATTCTCCTGTTTGTTTGCAGGTATGAAGGTAAAAGGCTAGCTGTGGTGGCACGTGGCACTCGGCGTGAGGCGTACGGAGGTGTGCTGGAGTCGTACAGCGCTTGGAGGTTGAAGGCTGCTGCGGCGCATCGAAGGGGACCCTAGGGTTTCTGTGAATGCCAAACTCTCGGGTCATTTGGGCCTGCTCTGTTGTGTAATATTGGGCTAGGATGAATTTGGGTCTTTGTAATTATTTTGGGCCGATTTGGGCTAGTGTAATAAAGGGACTTGGACTATAAAAAAAATGGTTTCATTATTATTTAGTTTATGTTTGTACAGGCCCTGGGCAGATTTGGGCCTATACAGTCAATAAAAACGATTAATCAATTTTGAGTGGAAAAACAATAATAAAGTCCAAAACCAAAACAGTCCCAAGCGTCCAAGTAGTCCAAAATTTACAAAAAATCTTAACTCCAAATTTAAATAAATCAAATGTACCAAAATATTATAACCAAGCTCCCCTCGCATCGATCCCCCTAAGTTTAAGGGTTACCTAAAAGTGACAGACAAACAGAAAATGAGTTTTCAAAACTTAGTGTGTAACTTATTAAATCAGTATCACAAATTAAATTTCAGACATAATTCATAACAGAATAGATACAGAACATATATCACATACAGAAACAGAATTAGATGCAAATTTACAATCCTACCCTCATCCGCTACACACCATTTCCGACCATCTCTACACACCATCTAGGGTATTAAATACCCATCCAACCCTACACCACCCTTAGTGTCAGTATAACACTTTTTAGAATATTTGCAACTTAGCTCTCAGATCGTTAGGTGATTTATCGTCGTTTATAGAAATATGTGTGCATTAGCCACAAAATACGGCAGATTATTATACCACTCACACTTCCTCTATATACACAAATCCCATCCCAAGTGCACATACAAATATATCAGATGTCAGATATGTATATGTCATGCATGCTCAAAATCAAACTCAAGTCATGCTTATCGGACATCAAGCCATACATAACATTTCTCAGTTCATGCATAGCATATTACAGATTTTACTTGTATTATTTCAAACATGCATATTTATGTCTAATTTTACATTGTCAAAATTCATGTTTTGTAGCTTAATTTATAACATATCGACCCTACTTAAAGCCTACGATTGATCCAAACGTTGTTTACGGCCTTAGGGAAAAATTTAGAATTTTAGGCCTACACGTCTGTATGGCCCACATGGCCTACATGGCCAGCCCGTGTGGCCTACATGGCCTAATTGGCCCAGGCCGTGTGGCTTAAGAATTTCACACACAAGCTGCCACACCTGTCACACGATCGTGTGTCACATACGACCTACCACACAGCCGTGTGGTGTCGATAGTACTGATTTCTGACTTTCGTCGTTCATTGATTTTCAGGTTTTTGGTTACATAACTTGATGATTTTCTGACGCGGGTTCCAAAAACACATTTCCAACACCTAAAAACAACACACACTTAATGAATTAACCAATGTAAGCAAGATTATTCAAGAAGGCATACTTCTCGTTCACCTTAAAACACCAATCCAAACCATAAACGGTTAACCCAACCAATCACGATAGATCCAAATTGACAAAACCCTAATATTTGAACGAAACAACAACTTCCTAAGCTTTAATCTTCCGATGGATTAATCATTCCTTGACCTTCACCTAAACAACCCAAGTGGTTAATATCGAATAGCATTGTACTTAAACCTAACTTAGCAAAATAATGAGTAACAAAAAGAAAGACTTCAATCGTAAAAGAATCAAGCATCGACCACACTTACATAAGAATTGCATTATCAGTAATCGATGACCACCACCGAAATTAAATATCTCAAGAATCGCTAAACAAGAACACAAAGGAATTGTGAAACAAAATCAAAGAAAGAAAAAGAAAGTTGAAATACCCCCCTTTGCTACACTCCATGCAACAGAGAGAGAACCAAAATAAACATAATAGGAAAATATGGAAAAAAATAAAAGAATATGCAAAGTGGGATCAGGATTTTTTAGAAAACCACATATAACTTTTACTTTTAAAATTCAAAAATAAATTTCAATAATGAAGATAATAACTAAAATAAAGATAACATAAAATCCAAACTACCCCACTAATGTAATTACTAACAAAAAATTTTAATTATTTGAATTTAATCAAAATTTAGCCACCTGAATGGCACAAGCATAAAAATAATCCATTTGCTTGAATAAAAGCTCAAACACGAGACTCCTAACACATAATCAAGGCCCTTAACCACTGAAGTAGACACTTATTAATGGCAAGAATTGATAAAACAAAAATTCATATTTTTGGGGCTTTACAACTCTACCCCCTAAAAGAATTTTCAGCCTCAAAATTTAACTGATTCGAACAAATGCGGATATTTTTGTCGCATCAATTCCTTAGGTTCCCAAGTGGCTTCCTCAGTGTCATGATTCCACCACAGAACCTTTACCAAAGGAATGGTCTTCCTCATCAAGACCTTAACATCTCAGTCTAAAATCTAATCGACTCCTTCTCAAAAGTCAAATCTAGTCTTACCTCATATCTCCTCAACAGACACAATATGAGATGGGTTAGCCTGATACCATCTTAACATAGAGACGTAGAACACATTGTGAATACGATCTAACTCTGGAGGTAGCTCTAATTGATAGGCGACCGATTCCATATGTTTTTGTAACGCCCCTAACCCGAATCCGTCATTGGAATAGAGTTACAGAGCATTACCGAAGTTACTGATTTATTTATCAGATATTTCATTTCATCTAATGTTCATATTTGGAACCAATTAAAATCAAACATATTGTCCCTTAACGTACTTATTTTTCTCGATATGTTGTACTTGAATATATTACTCGTCTCAATTTAATTAATTTCCTTGTATCAACGTATCAAAGATAATCACCTATTTACATGTCATGATAAATATCATTCTCTTGCCATTTCTGTAACACCCCCTACCCGTATCCGTGGCCGAAACAGAGTACGAGGCATTACCGAGGAGTACAAAACACTTACAGATAATTTAAATATATTTTCATAACAACTTGTCTCGATTTCATACCATTTCATATTTAAGCTTTACTCACCAAAGTATTTGAAATATCATCTTTATGCAAATAGCACACATGAGATACATAATTCCATAGTTAAGAATGAACACATTTATCAAACATATTCCACATTCATATATCAATGTCTTACATTTCCATATATCAATAACCGTCATTTTTCTTGTTTTTCAGATAATTATGTGTAACCATTGATAAACATGTAGTTCACTGTTTCTTCCTGTCAATCACAATTTCAAATGACAAATTCGTGTGAATCAGCTCAACCTCATTAGGTGTTTAAATTCTATCACTTTGATTCACATACTCATAATTTACTAACATATCTTGTCAAACACAATCTCTGAATGATAAAATCACATAATTGAGCTCAATAATAATAATGATAACATTACTTACATTTCTTTTTCCACATGTTACATTTACGACTTACCAACTTGTCCATCCAAGGAACAGCTTACGGATTTGAGTACATTGTCATCTGAAGCCCGAAATCTAACTGAAGCACATAAGTGCTAAACGGAAGCCCGGAGGCTAACTGAAGCACATAAGTGCTAAACGGAAGCCCGAAGGCTAACTGAAGCTCATCAGAGCTGAACTGAAACCCCAAAAGGGTTAACTGAAACTCATATGAGTTAACGAAAGCTCGTAAGAGCTAAACGGAAAGTAAACACGAGAATTCACAACAAAAGCTGAATCTCGGTTTACTTGGGTGATTTACCATCAATTCATCTTTTTAACTGAAAGATTGTACTCATTTCCTGCGTTCCGTTCCTCCGAAATTCTCAGTTTAATTTCATAACTTTTGTACATAGTTTACTTATTTTCAACAATTAACCTACATAAATATTAATCACCATTCATAAAATAATATTGAAATTTAATAATATTAACAAATGGTCACTAAATTTAGTTATATAAACTCACAAGTTCGATTTTTGTATTATAGCGATAATCATAATTTCATAATAAATATTCCAAATAAAACGTTATATCGTTTCTAATTCAACACTTATCGATTATAATCGGGCACGTGATCAATTTATACATGAGTCATTCATATATTTTTGTATATTTTCCTCCTCCTCCTCTCCATCCACATCCTTAGTATAAACAACACACTTGTAGGTAACATTATCTATAATTTTCACTATCTACTTATGTGAATATTCAAGCTGTCCATCTGTGTCATAGTCACTAAATTATTTTTATCTTGAGATAAAGAACTCCAAATTAAGATACATAAATTTTCCCAGAAACTATATTCACATATATTCTTACCATAAAATTTTCATAATTTTTTGTTGGGCCAATTTATACATTTTATTCATTTAAGTCTCCCCTGTTCTGCTGTCTGACAGTTCTGACCCTTCTTCACTAAAAATTAATTATCTCCTCGTACAGAATTCGAATGATGTTCCTGTTTGTTTCTCTAGAAAATAGACTCATTCAGGATTCTAAAAATATAAATTTAAGCCCCTAATTATTTTTATCCAATTTTGTATGATTTTGCAAACTCAGAACAGGGGAACCCGAAATCATTCTGATCTTGTCTCACAAAATTTATCATATCTCATGATTTACAATTCCATTGCTTACATTATTTCTTCTATAAGAAACTAGACTCAATAATCTTTAATTTCATATTTTATTAATCCTCTAATTCCATTTCTAAAATTTTTGGTGATTTTTCAAAGTTAGACTACTGCTGCTGTCCAAAACAGTTTTATTGCAAAATGTTGATTTCCATTTTGCCCCAAATTTCACAATTCATACAATTCAGTCCTTGCTCAATTAACCCCTCAATTAAGATAATTTTCTCAATTAATACTTTTCCTAAACATTATAAGTTATTTCATAACTATTTAATTTCAGAATTTCACATAAAACTCTAACTTCAAACTCTTTTACAATTAGGTCCCAAACATTCACTTTCTATTCAATTCTTACAATAAAATCAACATATAAACAATTTAAAGCTCTAATTCCATGCTGAATCATCATATACTTCCAGCACATATGTATAGAAACTTTCAATTTCTTTCATAGAATCAAAAACTAATGAATTCAACAATAAGACCTAGTTGTAAAAGTCACAAAAACACAAAAAGTTCAAGAAATAATCAAGAATTGAACTTAATTGAAGTAAAAATATGAAAAAAAAGCTTAATAGAACTCTTCCATGGCGTTTTTCTGATGAGAATGCAGAAAAATAAAGAGAAATCTAGATAATTCCACTTTAGTCCTAGCTTTATTAAGTAAATTTTGCAATTTTCTAATTTTGCCCTTAATTCTCCTTATTTTCTTGCTGATTTCATGCCCTTGCCATCCAGCCCAAAAATACTTTGGGTCTATTTTCCTTTTTAAACCCTCTTTCTTTTATCAATTAAGCTATTTAATCATTTCCCATAATTTTACATTTGATACAATTTAGTCCTTTTGTTTAATTAACTATCAGAACTTTAAAATTTCTTGACGAAACTTTAATACTAACATATTAACACTCCATAAATATTTATAAAAATATTTATGGCTCGATTTAAAATTATCGAGGTCTCGATACCTCATTTTTTATTCTAATTATTTTAATATTTATTTTTAATACACTATTCACTATTTCAAAATTTTTCCTAACTTCACATTTAATTTATACTCACTAAATTAATAATATTTCCTACTCATTTGTCAGATTTAGTGATCTCGAATCACTGTTTCAGCACCACTGAAAATTAGGCTGTTACAATTTCTTCATAAACATAAATCAGGTAATTCATTATATTGATATTTCATACATTTAAAAATACAATTCAAGTTACACTAACTTACCTCGTTACTTATTCATGTTTATAATTTCATTAATCTGATATCTTTTCTTTTTCACGTTCAAGTCTCGTATTCGAGTCATCCGGATCTTTATAAAGAAATTTGATCGTCGTTTTCATTTATTTCATGTTCTAATACATTCAATTGATGCTCTAAATAAAATTACCGTTTTACCCCTAAACTTTTTAATTAATGACGATTTCATCCTTAGGCTAAAAAAATAAAATTCTTGCAATTTAATCCTTATTTCCAGCCGTTATTCTCAAACAAATTGATAACAACCCATGAATTCTATAATTATTAGAATTTTCCATGATTTCAACAATTTTCAATTTAATCCTTAAAACATGTTTTTCCCCGATATTTTGTAATTTTAAATAATAAAATAATTCATTTCATGCAAATTGGTCATTTCTAACATTTTTACAAAATTACCCATAAAGTTTTACTTTTATTCAATATAGTCCCTGAGCCTAAAACATGCAAATTAGCCATGCTAGATGGGTATTCATACATATTTTCCTCCTTCTCCTCTCCGTTCCACATCCTTAATTTATATAACATGCTACAAATAACAATATCAATAATTTCACTATTTACTTATATGTATATTCAAAACTTTCCATTTGCATCATAATCACTAAATTATTTATATCTTGAGCTACAGAACTCGAAATTAAGAACCACTGATTTTCCATGAAACTAGACTTATGTATCTTCTTACCATAAAATTTTCAGAATTTTTGGTTTAGCCAATAAGTACAGTTTATTCTTTAAAGTCACCCTTATTTTGCTGTCTGACAATTCCGAACCTTCTTAACTAAAAATTAATTATCTCATTGTACAGAATTTAAATGATGTTCCCGTTTATTTTTATTGAAAATAGACTCATTCAGAATTCTAATCATATAAATTTAAGCCCCTAATTATTTTTATTAAATGTTTTATTATTTTCCAAAGTCAGAACAGAGGAACCCGAAATCATTCTGACCTTATCTCACAAAATTTACTATATCTCACAATTTACAATTTCATTTCTTACACCGTTTCTTTTATAAGAAACTAGACTCAATAATATTTAATTTAATATTTTATTTAACCTATAATTCGATTCTCACAATTTTTGGTGATTTTTCAAATTTAAACCATTGCTGCTGTCCAAAACTGTTTTAGTGCAAGGTATTATTTACCATGTTTATAACACCCTTATTTTCTTTCTCTACACTATTTTTCATTACTTTCTCTTATTTTCTCTTCACTAACATGACAAGAACATAAGACCATATATAAGAAAACTCTAAATCAACATCAATTCCATGCTTTTTCAACAATATTAAACTTAAAAATATATTGAAATCGTGATGTTCTTACCTTTTCTTATTGACTTCAATCTTTAACTTGATTTTTCTCTCTTCTCCAGCTTCTATTTCTTGAATCCAACTTGATATTCTTGCTCCCCATCATCTCCTTGCTACCTTTCTCTCTTGATGGCTATGGAAATTCTTTTAATTTTTAGGTGAAAATAATGAATTTTTGGTGGAAGGACTAAATTGTAAAGAAAGAAAACTTATTTTCTTCTTCCTCTCTCACGTTGGTTTGCATGGGAAAGAAAAGATGATGATTTTTCATCTTTCTTTCCTTATATATACTAAATAAAATAATAATAAAATAATAAAATATCATTTAAAAATCAATTTAAAGTATTAATAGACTAATATTTATTTATTTAATTTATCTAAAATATATCCAACATCATCATTGTCTCTAGATTTCTCTCTCTTCCAATTGACCATTTTGCCCTTAGTGATCTTTTAAAATTCCATTCTTGAGTCATCACTTAATTTGGTAAAATTGTAATTTAGTCCCTCATAATTCTTCACCTATTCAATTTGGTCCTAATTCATCAATTTTCCTTGGTTTCTAGATCATTCCACCCTTAAAATATTTGCACTATTAGTCCTTCAACTTTTCATATTTACACTTTAATCCCTCAAATTTTGAGTATTTACTCTTGTGCCACAAAACTTTTCTCACTTTTACAATTTAATCCTTTCTTGAATTAATATGTCATAATATACTTCCCAGTGACATAACTCAATTTTTCCTCTTCTTGTCACTTTATTTCCTTATTTTACTATATTAAAGATAATATTTTACTGTAGAAATTTTCAGGGTGTTACAGTTTCAAAATCCAATTACGCCCGTTCCTCATCCTAAATGGAATGTAATGATGAAGGGATCCATATGTAAACATAATATCTATTTATATACGCTTGAATGACCCCTTTTCATAATGAGAATGTATATAGCCCTATTCCAGTCAGTTCCGGTATGGAATGAACTTATAATCATGCAATCGACTTGATCATCAGATTATAGATTATAAGTTCATAGAGATCTACTAATTTTTTTATCCTAGTTAGTAAAAAAGGACTTTGAACTAAGAAATAAATTCTAGAAGCTAACTAGAAGCTAAACTAAAAAAGGGTATCCTGAGCAATTGTAATAATTGGATTCGTTGATATTCATGGTATAGTAGATGCTATCACACATACAATCATACTCAATTTGATGGAATTGTTTAATCTTAAAAGGGATCTATCCAACTATAGTTATGATCATAGGCTTAAAAGTCAATTTCTCATACCTAAGTATTTATTCTACTTATTCGAAAAAGCTGTAAAAAGAATAATTCTCTTGATATAGTTAATTCAAACCAAGCATTCAAATCAAAGCTTACCATTAAACAGTTAGGCACAATAGTGTTCTATGTTAAATTCAATAATAGCATTAAGAATCATGAGAAGGACTAAACCAAACTCAAGTAATTGATATAGCTATAATTAAATTAATCTTGTACCTTTATTTCCTTAGAGTTTATCATGCAAGCTATAAAATTGAGGAAGGCACAACAACACACACATAAGCCAACTCCTTGCCACTTATATCAATCATTTATGACAATTACAGATCACAAACTCATGGATAGCAATAGAAAATTTAATATAGAATTAAGGCGTCAATTTAATCAATATGAAAAATTCATAAAAATAAGAAATACAAATTACTTAGGTTAAAGAAGAAATTTTGTTTTAGCACAAGCCTCACAAGATCACAATTGAATTAATTCACCCCTTTGAATCAAAAATAAAAGCTTAGCCACATATGGTGAAATAAAAATTCCCAAGCAACTGCTAACTCAAGGTGAAAAGAAAAGAAGTCAAAACTAATCATTTTTTTCCTCCCTCGGCTACCATACTAAAAATAAACCTAATAATAGTAAAGCAATCCTAACCAAATAAAAAAAGTCTGTCACATTTAATGTTTGAGTGAAATTCAAATTGAAATTGACATAATTGCCATTTTAGTCCTGTACAAATTCAGGCCTCCTTAATTAGTCCTTAAAGTTGATGGCTCCCAAATCGGCCCCTCTCACAAGTCCACTATTTTATCAAAATTCCCTTGATGCATAGGTTTAACCAAAATTTAGCAATTCAGCAATTAAATTCAATATATGTGGCTCTTGCATCAAAATAAACATAATTTCCACAATTAAACACTCAATATAACTAGAATACGAGGGAATTAAACACCATAAAGTATATATAATTAAAATCTATTACATAAAAAGTTATCGATTTGAATTTTTCCAATTCAAACAAAAAATGACTCCAACTCAAATGTCAAACTTCAACAATAAATTTTGAAATTTTTTATTGGACAAAACTGAATAACCTAAACTTGAAACCATCCAGTTTTGAAAGTAACTCAAATCCAAAAAAGGTTGGAAAAAACTTAAATTGGCAAGTCTCCTCCAGACCTAGAAACATACTGTTTTCGGTGTAAGCAGGGGACAAAGCTTGTAGCTTGCTTACCTTAGGAGGCAGTTAGATGTAAACAACAACTCCATGTGGGTAGGAGTCATTTTCTAGGGTATTCAAAATTTAAGATTAATTTACTGAGACAATGGAGTCAATGGTAGAGGGCAGTTGAAGTGTTAACGCCCAGTTATTAATATGGCATGCAACTATACCATCAAAAATATCATCTATAGGCTTTTCTAGTAGCCATTGAATCGGTGATAATTTATGCTTGATTGCTTTTGTTTCTGTAGAACAAAAATATGACGTTCATAGGCTTTATCGGTAGGGATTGCTAGATCCATTCATAGATTGAATCGCAATTCGATTCAATTTTTTTTCATAACTTTACTTAACCCAAATTGATTCAATTTTAAAATAAAAATTTTCTGTTAGTTCACATCTATAAGATGAGCTACCCAACCCATAGATAATTTTGTGACAGACTTTTAATATCAAAATTTCAAACTAAAATAAATTTTCAATAAACCAATCTATATAACTTCATTTAAAATATAATTATACAGTTTATGTAAAATTTTGCAGGTAATGGTTAGTGCGATTTCCACAGAAGGGTGTAGAGAGCTATTGGGTATAGGAGATATGGGAAAAGAGAGGACAAGTTCGTAGAGCATGAGAATGAGAGTAGTTGCATGCCCCATACAAGAGAATTGAGTAATCTATATGCCAGTCCATTATGCGGTCCTAACATTGCCTTTTGTTCTCTAATTGGTAGGCTTAATGAGTCATGATACCCCTTAAACACTTGTTTCTGATAATTATGGATGGTCATTCCATATAAGACAACTTGAGTAAATTATGATGAGACTAGCAGAAGCCTGTTAGAGTATAGTGAAGAAACTATTAGGTTGTTATGCAGTTAGTGAGCTGTTCATAAGTTGTTAGCAGCAGTTATTTCCATGCATATTGTGTATAATCACACTTGACGTACTAGATCAATTTAAGGAATCAATAATAATTCATTTCTCAATGTGTTCATTCATTTTCTTCTATTAATCTTTTTGTATATACTTACACGGTATCAGTCGTCTAAGTCCTGGAGACTCACTCATGCTGTGCATTCATGGCTAACTTTGTCGATTCCGTTTCTGCTAATCATGGTAGTCTATCGTTCATAGGTTCTCAGTTAGTTTAGTCATTTTATCGACATGACACTGTCAAGTTAGATGAAGGTAATTTTGTTTAGTTGCAACAACATATACACTTGATTATTGAAGGATATGAGTCGACAGGTTTTATAAAGGAACGTTACCTGCTCCACCGCGATTTGTGCCATCTCTGGAGGGTTCTCTGGTTCCAAATCTAGAAGCATAGTTATTCGTTCAGCAAGATAAATTACTTGCATCTTGGTTGCTCTCTACAACCAGTAGTTCTCTTTTGTCTTATTTTACAGATACCAAGACGGCGTGTGACATATGAACCACTGCAAATCGTCTATTCACCACCGTCACAGGAGCCAAATTGTCTCACATAAAACATTAATTACACTCCATTAAGAAAGGTAATATGATGATAAATGAGTATATAACTAAGATCCAGAATACCTATGTGTTGATCGAAATCTCTGGATCTCGAATATTGGAGGCTAAGAAAGTAGAGATTGTTCTTGCAGGCTTAACGTCAGAATAAGATGTCATTTTCACTCTCGCATCTTTCTTGTCTGAACCTCTTCCGATGCAAAGGCTCGTTGATGTGTTGCTGGAATATGAGAGTCGCTAGACTCGTGTGTTGCAAGAGGTGCCAGTCCATGCACATCTGGTAGAGGCTGCTCCGTCGCCAACGATAGTGGAACCCGTACATGGTTGTCGCCCCCCACTGGTGGCCGTGAGAAGGCTTTTCGTTCTCAAATTCAGTGCTAGATTTGTGGCTGATTTGGGCATGTGGCTCAACGCTGCTTTTAACAGTTCAATCGAGACTACAAAGGTCTCTCTACACCGATGATGGCTAAGGCTTCTACTGCGTGGGCTCCGATTGCTCGTGATGGACAAGGATCGAGCAGTGGTTCTGGCTTACCAACTGTAACTCCCAGTGAAACCTATGGAGTTGTCTTCTTCCCTTCGGTGGTTCTTGGACAGTTTGGGTCTTCTTTGACGATGGCGCCATAGGTTTTCGATCATGGTCACTAATGGGGAGGGGTACCACCAGATGCGGCTATCCCACGAATGTTGCACTTTAGGGTTTCCCATAACCCTTTTGCTGCTTTGGGTGATGAGGCAGGCTCGACGTTTAGCCCCTATAATGGCTTCCCTAGACCAGCTGGATCAAGCCAACAGTTCAGGCCATGCGATGGCCTCACTAGGCTAACTGGATCAGGCTAACAATTTGGGCCATATAGTGGCCTTTCTAGGCCGAATAGTGTAGGCCAGAATTTTGGTAATCATCTTATTGGGCTGAATGCTAATTGTGTTGCTTTTAAGGGCCCGCTTGGTCGTGGGTAAGGTCTTGGGCCCACAAATAGAGGTGTTAATGGACTGAATAATGGGTCAAGTGTTCCATGGTTAACAAAACTTAGGGCGCCTATTTTTTCTGGGATGGTTCATGGGGCCAGGGCCTTAGATACGATTGTTGGTTTTGATTTCTCGCCATGTATTGGGTTGTCCCGAGTTTCTGATTTGCATGCGTCGGATTTCTCTAACACTACTAGGTCCAATGTGAATACAACTTAATATGGGTCCAATTTTGATAATGATGTTTCGTACATTCCTATGCCTGTAAGGACTTCGTCGTGGTATCCTGATTCAAGGGCTACACACTATGTCTACAAGGAGGCCTCTGCTTTGAATAAGTTTACGCCTACTCAGGTATATCTCCTCTCTCAATAGGTGATGGGACTCTTGTAAAAATCTCGTGTATTGGAAATTCTATCTTGCCTATAAAGAATAAATTGTTTCATCTGTCTAATGTTTTGTATGTACCAAATATTCGGAAGAATCTACTATCTATTTCTCAATTTGCTAATGAAAATAACATGTTTTTTTAATTTCACCATATTACTGTGTTATTAATGACATCCAAACTTAGGAAATTTTGCTGCAGGGCCACACTCGTGATGGGCTCTCTCATTTTTCACAGTCACTCCTGTTCCAACCAATGTGGTTCCTTCTGTTCACGACACTGGGTTTAAGACTTGCTCTGATAGTTATGATTTTTTGCATTATAGCACTATCGACTTAGTCATCCTTCTGCTCCTGTTGTTAAATCTATTTTAGATAAATGTTAAATTATTTCCAATAAAATTTGTCTTGATAATATTTTTACTGCATGTAAAAGGGGGAAGTCCCATAAATTTCCTTTTTCTAACTCTACCACTGATTATATTAATCCTTTTGCTTTGGTTGTCTTCGATTTATAGGGACCTGCATTTTTTGCTTGTGGATATCATTGGTCTTATGTTTCATTTGTTGACATGTGTAGTCGTTTTACTTGTATATATCTCATTCGACGTAAGTCTCAAGCCGTTGATTGTTTTGTTCAATTTTAGCAATTGGTCAAAACTCAGTTTAGGAAAGATATGAAACAATTTCAGAGTGATTGGGTAGTGAGTTTCGTGCCTTCACGGCGGTTCTAGCACGACATGGGTTCGTTCATAGGCTATCCTGCCCACATACACCTGAGCAGAATGATGTGGCTGAACAGAAACATAGGCACATTGTTGAAATGGGTTTTACTCTTTTAGCTCAAGCTAATTTACCTATAGATTTTTGAGGTTATGCGTTTTTTTGTGCTATTCATCTAATTAATAGACTACCTACCCCTGTTCTGAAAGGTTAGTCTCCTTATAAGGTTCTTTATGGACAGGGCCCAACGTGTGATCATTTACGAGTGTTTAGGTGGTATTATTTTCCATATATGTGTCCATTTCATAATCACAAACTAGAATTTTGTTCTCAGTCATGCACGTTATTAGGGTATAGTTCTCAACATAAAAGATATCATTGTCTTACACCGGATGGTAAGGTTGTTGTCTCTCGCCACGTTATGTTGATGAACGTCGATTTTTGTTCTCTACAAGTATTGTGGTTCCATCCCAGCCAGGTGGGTATGTCTCTACGTATGTTTCTATTGTTCAGCCTCTATTTGACCGACTCATTGAGTCTTCCCCTCCTGGGTCTTTGTTTCGTAATTTTCCTGATTCTCGTACCACAACATTTAAATCGGTAGATTGACTAGTTGATTTGAGTGTTGATTGTGAGCAAAACAGTTTGTCTACCTCGTCCACAGAGACCAGTCATTTCGTTCTGACCAATATCACTCCGATTGCTCTGTTTATTCCTCTAAGTGTGAGTAATACTCATCACATGGTTACTTGGTCCAAAATAGGAACTTTTAAACCCAAAGATTTATCTGTTGAAGTTGTTGATTATGAGCCACGCACAATTGCTGAGGTTTTTGCTAGTAAGGAGTGGCACTTGGCGGCCTAAGCTGAGTATGATGCTTTGATCAGAAATTTCACCCGAGAACTTGTTCCCTTACCACATAGTCAGAAGGCGATAATGTAAATGGCTTTTCAAAGTTAAGAAGAATCCTGATGGTACTATAATTCGTCGTAAGGCTTGGTTAGTGGCAAAAGGTTGCTCTCAAGTACCAGTGTGTGCTTTTGAAGAAACATTTCGTCCAGTGGTTAAACTTGCTACTATTCGAACTATATTGTTTATTGTTGTCTTCAAAGGGTGGTAGCTACGTCAGGTTGATGTGAATAATATTTTTCTCAATAGTGATCTTACTGACGAAGTGTACATGCAATAACCTCCAAGATATGTCCAATATGGTCCAAATGGAAAACCTTTGGTGTGTCGTCTGAAAAAGGTCTTATATGGACTACGCCAAGCTCCATGAGCATGGTTTGATAAATTGAAACATTTTCTTGTCTCTGCCGGTTTTATTTTATCAAAATCTGATGTGTCTCTGTTTGTTCGAGTTACAAATGACTCTAATATGTATGTGTTGGTTTATGTGGATGATATTATCATTACTGGGAGTGCACCCAACAATATTAATATTTTTGTTCAACAGTTGCATAAAGAGTTTTCTTTTAAAGACATGAGATGTTTTCATTATTTCTTAGGCATTGAGGTTACTCGATCATCCATTGGATGCCTTCATCTTTGCCAACGTAAGTACATTATGGATCTGCTTAACAAGAGCTCATTAGCTAATGCTAAGGGTGTTCACACACCAATGATCAGTTATTCATATTGTTTAAGGATGAGGGAGTTCGTCTCAGTGATCCTATTGAATATAGAAGTCTTGTCGGCGCTTTACAATATGTGGTCCTTACTCGGCCTGATATTGTTTATGTGGTAAATCAAATTTGTCAATTCATGCATGCGCCTACTAGTGTTCATTTGGTTGCGTTAAAATGAATCTTACGATATTTACGTGGCCCTGTTGATTATGGGTTAGTTTTTTGTTCATTTGACAAACTATCTTTGATTGGCTATGCCGATGCTAACTAGGGATTGGATTTTGATGATCGCCAGTCAACAACAGGCTACTATGTATATTTTGGACATACACCTATCTCTTGGTGTTCTAAAAAGAAACAAGTTGTTTCTTGCTCTACGGCTGAGGCTGAGTACCAGAGTCTGGCTGCGGCAACTAGTAATGTTACATTCTAAGTTCAAGCATGTTGAGCTTGACTTATTTTTTCTTCGAGAGAAAGTAGCCACTACAGGGAAATAGATTTTTAGCGACGCTTTTTTTAGCCTTTAGCGGCGCTTTTAAACGCCACTAAAACTTTTAATGGCGCTTACTAAAACGCCGCAAAAAACGCCGCTATAGGTAATGCCACAAAAATTTGTGGCGCTTATTGAAAAAAACGCCGCTAAAAGTCACGGTTTTTAGCGACGTTTGTGGTAAAAGCGCAGCTAAAAGTCACGGCTTTTAACGGCATTTGTGGGAAAAGCCTTGACTTTTAGCGGCACTTTTCCCACAAACGCCGCTAATTTTGGCAAATTTGCAATATTTTTTTTTCACCAATGTCCAGCCCTTCCTGCTTTAAAATCCAACCAAATACAACAAATATAATATAAAATGCAGCCAAAAATAACGAATTTAGCATAAAAAATACAACCAAAAATATTAATTCTAAATGATACTTCAAATTTAACTAAAGATATATGATATAATTAATAAATAAAGTATAATTTAAAATAGTTTTACAATAATGTTAAACGTGACAAAACTTAAAAACATTTTTACAATAAGAAAACTAATGTCTAAGATGGCGGCTTTTGCGATTGCTGAA
The DNA here is from genome assembly GCF_007990345.1 of Gossypium hirsutum. Taxonomy (NCBI): domain Eukaryota; kingdom Viridiplantae; phylum Streptophyta; class Magnoliopsida; order Malvales; family Malvaceae; genus Gossypium; species Gossypium hirsutum. The sequence continues at coordinate 108,354,105 of NC_053434.1, forward strand.
ACATATGCATCATCTGCTGAAGCTGTAGCTAGAGGTCATTGTACTTTTTACTCTGTTCTGCTACCATCGCTCGTGCCTCTGCCTCTCTCGCTGCAGCCGCTGCATCCCTCTCTGCTGCCTCCGCTCTAAGTTGTTGCTGGAGTTCTTCATATTTTTGTTGAACCTCGGCAATTTGCTCAACCGTGTTCGCTTGCATCTGAGTTATCTGGTCTCTTAACCTCTGAACTTCAGCTTGAGCTTGACTTCCAGAAGGCATGTATTGCTGGGAGCCGGATCCAAAATATTGGGTCGGGGTAACACCAGATCCTTGAAATCGAACCCGACCGTACCTTTCAGGACCCAAAACTTCAGTGATAATTCTGTTATCAATGTTCTCAAGATTAACAGAACTATCACTCGAAGCAATCGCTTCATATTCTGCCTTCTTCTCCTTTAGTTTCTCCAAAAAATCAATTAAAGAGTTAGAAACGAAATATATAGTAAAAAGGAATGCAACATAACTTAACATTATTTAAAACTACTAATGATGAATTGAATTAAAAAATTATAATTAAAGATTATAAATATTTAGAATAAATCAAATATTATTAAGTAAATATACCATAATTTCTCCAGCTTCGGATGTCATAGGAGATTCAACTTTCTTCCTATGCGTAATCTCAAAAAGCTGAAGGCGTCCAACTTTTTGTCCGGATTTGACTTCCTACAATATAGTAGTAGAAATATTATTTAATAATAGAAAGTTATTAATATTTGAAAGAACTAATAAATTCATAATACCTCAGCCTCAGCTACAGAAGCAAAACTTCTCGACCCTGCCGTGTGCGTGAATTTTTGTTTTTGCTTGCTGCTTGTTCCAACTCGCTCACGGTCCTACATAATAAAATTATTATTACGTATATAGTAAACACTATATATAAGAGTTTGGAAATATGCAATACCTCTCCTTTCTTTGAATTCCAAAATCTAACCGCATCTTCCCATTGATACCTTAGCATTCTCGGCGGAACATTTCTCAGTTTTTCCTCGAGGCTTATGTCTTTCTTAAAATATTGTTTCTTTAAAGTGCTTTTATTGTCTCTCCATCTTTTACCTAATGCCTTCTTGATATAATCATCGGAGACTTCTAAAGCAAATCTCTCCTAAAAAACATAAGTTTAGAATGTAAATATAAATGAAACTTAAACCAAAGTATTATAAATTGCATTCACATTTTGTTACCTTAATATTAGCGAGAGCCTGATTTTTGTTGCTATCAGGCATGTGATGCCATGATTCGTAGTTGATGGGCAACATATTTGCATTTCGTGCTAAAATGCCCAAATAGCCTGTTAAAAGTTGAGCTTCAGATCCAACAGGCTGACCATGAGTATTTCTACTTACTTTAACACACTCGACAGGATCTAAGTCGTATAAATCTCTAAGCAGCGTATGTCCTCAAACTCTGTGCGTCCCACCACTTTTAGCTGAAAAATGATATACTATTATTATATTAAAATTGACAAATAATTCAATAATAAAAGTCAACACATGTAAAATGAACATAACATTACTTTGAAATTATTCAGGCTCATCAAGTGTCTCTGGCACATTCGAAGATCCAACAACTGTCTGCTGTTCACTATTTCCTTCTTCTGAATTTGGAGTATTTTGGACAATACTTAAATCTCGTAATCTTCTTCTACTCATTTTTCCTGCAATACATATAAAATAGTTAAAGTTTTAGTAACAAATTACAACAATAGTAGTACATATAAAATAGTTAACTTATATAACATGACAAAGATTAAAATTATAATATTACGTATAATTAAAAAATTATAAAATCTTACTACATCATTATTCATAAATATCTTCATCCACATCATGTCGAACCCATTGATGTTGTGTATTAGTATTAGGGATATTTTCATCTAAGTTTTGTTCTGGAAAAGGTAATGTTTTTGATCTTTCGACGATGTCATCTCTACTTTCATTACCCATTTCAAACAAGTCTCTAGGGGTGTTCCGGAGTACAACATACCAACCCTCATCAGTTGGATCTTTCGAATAAAAAACTTGTTTCACTTGAGAGGAAAATACATATAGCTCGTCCATCAATTGTTGTCCAGTGTGAATCAAGCGAGAGAAATTCAACATTGTAAAACCAAATTGATCTTCTTTAATTCCTTGAGCAGTATTAACATCAGCCCAATCACACCGAAATAAGACAACTTTCCATCTACCGTAGTAATCCAACTCAATAATGTTGATAAGAAGTCCGTAATACTCCACATTACCCTCAACCGAATTACTGTCCCTAGCACTAGCATAACTTATAATTGAAGAATTAACAACTCCACAATTTTGAGTTCTCCTCATTCTCTCACGATACTTTGTATGAAATCTGTATCCATTGATGAGGAAGGCACTATATCTTTTTATTATTCTATTCGGACCTTGGGAAAGCCATTTCACTTCATCATTGACATCCTTTCCACTCCAAACCTATTGAATCGAAAGTAAATTGAATAATTAACTAAATTTCGGGATTATATGTAACTTATTAACTTTAGTTACATACCGTTTGACTTAACCATTCATGAAAAGATTCTGTGAATAACTTATTAATCTCTCGATGTTGCAATCTTCGAGAGCGTGCACGAGATCTCAAAATTTGTTTGTACTCACTATGTTAAAAACAAGTGTAATTGGTTAGAAGATAAACAAATCAAAACGACGAATATGTGAGGAAATTTTAGAACTTACTTGCGTAACGGTTCAACTAAATCGTGGTGAAAAAGTACATATCTATGTGCTTGTATCCACGATATATCATCTAATTCTGTAATTTCAACTTTGCCGATTGGTTTTCCATAACTTTGGAATAAATAAGTTTTGGCCAAGTTATGACCATTGAGCCCAGCATTTCTATTTGGTCTATTCAATCGTGTTTCAACATCTTCTAAATATCTAGAACAGAATGTCATGCATTCCTCTACCAAGTAGCCTTCAGCAATTGATCCTTCTGGATAACGCTTATTGCGACAATAAGATTTCAATTTGCTTAGGAACCTAAACACGATATACAATATCTATCAAAAGTTGTAACTAAATGTATAGACGCGAATAAATAAATACTTGACAAATAAATTAGCACCTTTCTATTGGATACATCCATCGATAAAAAACCGGTCTACCAAGTATTGCTTCGTGAGGGAGATGGATTACCAAGTGCACCATAATAGTGAAGAAGGAAGGTGGAAAGATCTTCTCCAAATTGCATAAAGTCAAAGCAGCTCGATCATGTACTTTCTTAAGTTCTTCAACATCCAAAACTTTGCCACAAATAGCTTTCATTATATTGGATAGTTCAATTATATAGGACGTCACATTTTTTTACATGTAGCACCGTAAAGCAACTGGGAGTAAATCTTGCATCAAGATGTGGTAATCATGTGATTTTAATGAATATAATCTTCGATCTTTAAGACTCACACATCGAGATATATTTGACGCATATGCATTTGGGACCTTTATATCCTTCAACACCATACAAAACACCTCTTTCTCTTCCTTTGACATTGAAAAAATAGAAGGCGACAACCGATATTTCCCATTCGGAAGTACTTGAGGATGAAGATCACACTGAATTCTCATGTCAACTAAATCAAGTCGACTCTGAAGATTGTCTTTTGATTTTCCATCGACATTCAAAATTGTCCCAATTATGTTCTCGCAGACATTCTTCTCAATATGCATGACATCAAGATTGTGGCGTAAAATATTCTGCTCCCAATAAGGCAACTCAAAAAAATACTTCTTTTTTTCCACAAGTCTGCCTCATTAGGATCATCCTCTTTGTCAGATTCATTATCGGATTCATCCCTCGATCTTCTCTTTGATTGCTTGTTAGGTGGTTGATTCATCTTCCCATAACTGAAGTTGATATCTTTTAACATAAACAAGATTTCAAATCCAATGGTCTGCTGAGGAGCTCCTCTATACTCTTCAATACCGTCAAATAGAGTCCTCTGAAATCTAAATTTATGATTTCCATTTAACCACCGACGATGGCACATGTAAGAGAACTTCTTCCCATTATACAACCACTTCGAACAAGTTTGCGCAGCACAACAAGGACAAGCATAACGTCCTTTAGTACTCCAACCCGATAAATTAGCATAAGCCGGGAAATCATTAATTGTCCACAATAAAGCTGCACGTAAATAAAAGTTCTCTTTTCTTAATACATCATATGTCTCAACACCCGACCATAATTCTTTAATAAGTGGCTGTAAATAGATGTCAATATCATTTCCGGGACCTTTCTCTCCAGGAATAATCATTGATAAAATAAACGAAGATTGCTTCATGCAAATCGATGGAGGCAAATTGTAAGGAACAAGCACCACAGGCCAAGTACTGTACGAAGTACTCATGATTTTAAATATTAAAACCGTCAGCTGCTAGCCCAAGCCTCACATTTCGAGGATCGCTTGCAAAGCTTGAAAATTTCATGTCAAATGATTTCCAAGCTAAAGAATCCACAGGATGCCTTAATAATCCATCATCGGTCCGTTGATCATTATGCCACCTCATAGATTCGGCCGTCTTTGATGACATGAAAAGCCTTTGAAGTCTTGGTATTAGGGGAAAGTATCGCAAAACCTTGACTGGCTTCTTTCTTAACTGTGCCCCACCTTCATCCGCATTCACATCTTCTGTATTCCCATTCATCCAACGGGACTTGCCACAAACATTACAACACTATTGGTTCTTCTGATCTCCCTAGTACAACATGCAGTCATTTAGGCAACTATGAATTTTATCGTACCAAGGCCCAAATCTTTTATTAGTCTCTTCATATCTTGACAAGATTGGGGGATTTTTGCAAAAGGAAACATCTTTCAGAAACTCTAGCAGCATTGTAAAAGAATTTCCAGTCCACCCTCCCAAACATTTTAAGTGAAATAAACGAATGCAGAAGGACAATTTCGAATATTTGATCCCTCGTATAGTTCTTCGTTCATTTCATTAAGTAAATTGTAGAACTTCGCCGCTTCTTCATTTGGCTCCTCATGAGGTGCACTTGTTCCCGTTTCGCCAAAAACATTTCCACCAATATTACAATCTTCGGATGCAATAAAGTCAGGTGGAAACGATTGCTCACCATGACTGTGCATATTAAATGCATCCCGTAACATACCTTCCATGTCATCTTGTCTAACATACTGATGGTAATCAGTATCAGGATAAGTCGGATTAATCGTTGAAGAAGTTCCACTAGATGTACATTCTCCATGGAAAATCCATTTTTTTTACCCCCGAATAAAGCCATCAACAATTAGATGTTCGTAGACAACTTCACGAGTATGCCAATTGATGTTGCCACACTTCTTACACGGGCAAAGAATCATATTCTCTTGGCTTGCATTTTGAAATGCAAAATTCAGAAAAGTTTGTACTCCATTTCGATAGGCGTTGCTTACCCTTGACAATTTCATCCAACTCCTATCCATTTCGTAGTTCTTGAAATCTAAAGTTGACAATAAATTACACAGGTAAGTTGTTTATTATGTAAGTCTTGATATGATATATTTTTATGTTTTATGTAAGTTATGTAGATTATGTCAGTTATGAAATTTGAACTTTAAACTATATGCTTTTAAGGAAATTGTTAGATTACACTACATGTATTAGTTAAGTTATGTAAGTTGTTATGTACGTTATGTGAGTTATGTAAATTATGTAAGTTATGTGAGTTATGTAAGTTGTTATGTAAATTATGTAAGTTATATGAGTTATGTAAGTTATGTAATTTATTTAAGTAATGATCAATATTAATACTATTTTGATAAAAATTAGTTATAACTTTTAAAGACATTTAAAATTATTAAATATTAAAATCAAACATTATTAATATAAAAAAATAGTAATTTGAATATAGTAATTTTTTAAGATTCATCATACGTGGCGTTGTTACACCTAGGGAGGATCCATTATATCTTACAGCTCGATATAAGTGCCCATCAGGTTTCTAGCCTATATACTTTGAATCTTTAAAATATTTAAAAAAAGGTTGGAGAGAAGGTCAGCTATTGTTGTAATTTTAATGGACAAGCAAGCTACGTGGTAATAAATATTCAATAGTAAATGAGCTCGATAGAACTTTTTTCAAGTCTTTTTGAATTTTTTAAGATTCATCATACATGGCGTTGTTACACCTAGGGAGGATCCATTATATCTTACAGCTCGATATAAGGCAACCCGTCAGGTTTCCAGCCTATATACTTTGAATCTTTAAAATATTTAAAAAAAGGTTGGAGAGAAGGTCAGCTATTGTTGTAATTTTAATGGACAAGCAAGCTACGTGGTAATAAATATTCAATAGTAAATGAGCTCGATAGAACTTTTTTCAAGTCTTTTTGAATTTTTTAAGATTTATCATACGTGGCATTGTTACACCTAGGGAGGATCCATTATATCTTACAGCTCGATATAAGGCAACCCGTCAGGTTTCCAGCCTATATACTTTGAATCTTTAAAATATTTAAAAAAAGGTTGGAGAGAAGGTCAGCTATTGTTGTAATTTTAATGGACAAGCAAGCTACGTGGTAATAAATATTCAATAGTAAATGAGCTCGATAGAACTTTTTTCAAGTCTTTTTGAATTTTTTAAGATTCATCTTACGCGGCGTTGTTACACCTAGGGAGGATCCATTATATCTTACAGCTCGATATAAGGCAACCCGTCAGGTTTCCAGCCTATATACTTTGAATCTTTAAAATATTTAAAAAAAGGTTGGAGAAAAGGTCAGCTATTATTGTAATTTTAATGGACAAACAAGCTACGTGGTAATAAATATTCAATAGTAAATGAGCTCGATAGAACTTTAACTATTTTATTAATATCAACCACAAAAAGAACATAGATTATATGTTAAAAGAATGAGGAAAAACGTAGCATTACAACTTATGACTTTTTTAATGGTTGATTTTTTTTTAACTACATGGTAATAACTACATGGTCGATTTTTTTAACTACATCAAACATTAAATCTTTTTAATAATAATTAAAAAAAACTCAATTCAAGAGATAAAGTTAAATCTTTCCTCAAAGACATGGATTGACCACACACGTAACTCAACAATCATCTAATCCAATTTGAATTTTCTTCTTACCAAATCAAATCTTGATAAAGTCAATAGATGAGACGTGTCCATTTATTTTCCCTGATTATAATTTTTATATTTTAATTTAACATTAATACTTTTTCTAATTAAATTACTAATATGAGTCTTCTTAAAATAAAATTTCTAACCAAAAAATTATTTTAAAAGTAAACAAATTAGATTATATCAAATTGAAACATACAAACCGAATCTTAAACCTAAATATAGTAAAAAGACTATAATCATAATTTAACCTAAGACAAAGACAATCTATACTAAATCAGTTAATTGTGTTATTAATTTTTTAAATAATAAAAAATAAGTTCAATATCATAACTAACCTTTTGGCTATCTAGGCTTTATGTATATTGCTTTAGTGTATGAAAAGAGCAGCAAATGAAGGTCTTGATAATTTGATGCCAAACTGCTAGAAAAGAGTCACTCCAATGGGTTTTCTATGCCTGCCCATGAATCACCTACAACACCAAGGAAACAGGTTCAATCCGAAAGAGAAAAAACAAAGAAGATTACATTCTATGAAGAGAAACATCATAAAGAATGAAAATAAGAAAACATACTTGTCTACCATACGTGGTATTTGTAGAAAATCCACAAAATTGATAAGTTGAAACCCACAAAAATAAAATGATTTATGTACCTCCTACTTTTCCATTACCTCTAAATAAGAGGATTCCAACTATTAGAAGCAATTGCATTTTCAGGTAGAAATTAATGAACTTCAACAAAATATAACGTCCAAAATTAAAAGAAAAATGGAAAATGTAAAAGCAGGAAGTGCACTACAGAAGTAGGTTAGGTGATTAAACAGGGCTATGAACTTGAGACTCCATTTGAACTTTCTATCCAACTTAACTCGAAAACTTCTTTATCAACTTAGATTGCCAAATATCATTTCTGGAGATCTCTTCAATCCACTGCGTTATTTTTCATTGTCAATTCCTTGTATTCTATCTGAGTTCTAACAAACACCCCACACTCATTCTTTCACAGCCCTTTAGGATGATCAGTTTACTTGCATTCTAATACCTATTATCTGGCAAAGAGTCATACATTTACAATGCTGCCGTGATCCTTGCTTGATATATTAACAGGTAAGAAAGGGATATTCGGCGTTTTTAGTTTAACTGATGATATGTCACCGAACCTAAAAACCGTTAAAACAAAAGATGAAATCAGTTCGAGCATGTATGTGCAAGCAGGAGTTCATATGAGATGACACTCTGTGCATATGTATGCGTGTGAGAGAGAACCTGCCAAGTACAGCTTTGCCATCTGCAAATGAAAACCAATAGAAACGCAAAATTGAACAAACCGATGGCAATTTTGAATAGTTCAATGACCAAAACAAAAATTTACTAATAATTTTGTGACTTTGAATGCTGTTTACCTTTATTTATTTAGGCTAAATCAATATTTAAGAATTAAAAGTAATAAAAGGCAGTACATACACAAGTTGACTATGGACCGACAAGCCAGCTTCTACTCAGTTTTGAGTAAAGTCTAAGTTCATAGCTAGGACTATATATTGCAGAGAACAACCTTTAGGTTCTGTAATGAAATGTGATATATGGATTCCACAGCACATGATGATGAAACATACTTTTAATATCACTAAATAAATGTTTGAAAAAATGGAAGAAAGGTAAGAAAACTAGGATGATCTATGTCAATTTGATCACTGAGTTTTGCAGACAGAATGCTAGCAGAGGTTTTCGAAATCGAAGTTTTGAGGATGACTTGGTAGAATATAATACTCATCCATGTACACAAAAAATATATATATAAATTCCATGGAAAAAAAGTATGATGAAGCAAAGAAACATTGGATTCCTATATCTCCTATTCCAAAGACTGTAATTAGTGTACAAGCTCTGAACCTTCAGATTACAAGCTCAAGATCTGAACCTTCAGAGACTCACCAGCAAGCTATCACTAGTGTATAAGCTGCTCCAAGTCAACCTTTAAGTTCCATGAACCATAAATAATTTAATTTAATATGAATGTAGATTTTATTCCATGAATCTCAAAGTCACTCATACCTCTTTAAATATATCTCGAATCGCAAGCTCAGATTCTCCAATATATTTATGAAATATTACAGGTCCATCGATAATCTGTTTATGAAAAATGAAAAACAAAATAAATAAAAATTTAAAACATGATGGAAGCTTAGGGATTAAGAACTGCAGATTTCTCAGTATTGTCGATAGAAGAGATGAATAGAAAGTTGTAAATACTGACACATAGAACTAGACTATTTATATTGCTTAACAAAGGCACGTAAATTAATCCAATTCCTAATGTTAAGCCTACTAATTCTTAATGTAAATCAATCCAGTTTCTAATGTTAAGCATAAGATCAAAGTAATTATATGCCATTACAGCTATACAAGTTGGGACCAAGAACTACAAGAAACTCTAAAGGAAAAGCCTAACCAAAACGGAATGATTTGAGATTGAATTTCCACCTATCAAGATAAGCCCCAAAGACGATATGAAATACTACAGCCAAAACCAATCCCAAGAGTCAAGCAGTTAATGCAACTCATTTGGCTAAGCAGTTAGATAGGTTTTGTTTTTGTAATATAAGATCATATATTAATAATAAAAATCCTAAAAACAAGATTACAAAATTAGAAGATATCCTACATCAAATTCTTCAATGATCCACCTTCCCAGCCTATAGAATGAAATAGAATACTCTTAAGCTAAGTTTACATCTGACCCAGACAATCAAAAACAACACATTTGAACAATCGAAAACAAACAAACAAGTAGGTGATTTACAGAAATTAACCGAAAACAAACAAGCACACACTTACAAACAAGCACACACTTGTTGCGTAGTTGAGCACAAAGTTGGTGCCAAAAAATTCGGTTGCTAAATTCTAAAGGCACTTAGGGGAAATCTCAGTAGCAGTGAGGACGGCGGACGGCGACGAGTAGGTGGTTGGGTAGCCTCAGGAGTTTCGAATGTTTAGGGATTTGGGGGAAAATTTAGGGATTAGGGGAATTGGGGGAAATCTGTTAAAGGGTGGAAATTAATGCTGGAAATGGCTAAGGGTCGGGTATGAGGAGGATGAAATGTTAGAAAAGAAAACGACGTCGTTTCATCAAAAATTTAAACGTTTGTGGCGCTTTGGAAAAGTGCCGCTAAATCCCATATATTGTGGCGTTTGTAAGGTAGCGCCACTAATCCCCTTCTAGCTCCAATTAAAACGACAGCGTTTTAGTTAAAGGTAAATGCTTTTTGTGGCATTTTTTACAAAAATGCCACTAACCTCCATTTTATATTCATTTTTTTTATTTAATTTTTATTTGTTATCAATTTTTTTAAAATATAATATTTAAATATATCAAGTTTATCTATTATCACTTAAATAATTTAATCTAAAAATTTAATCTAAATTATTTCATTTTTTTCAAAAACATCACCACTCTAATATTTTAAGATATTAAAATTAAAATTATATATTTTATAATTAAATAAAAAATTGTTTAATATATAAATTAAAAAATACTAATTTATCTAAACCCTAATCCTCTAATTCCTAAATCCTAAAATGCTAAACCCTTCACATAAACCCTAAACCCTAGACTCGTAACATGTAACCATTAACCACATAAACACTAAACCCTAAACCATAATTTATTAATCCTAAACCTTAAACCCTAAAACCATAAACCTTACACATAAACTCTAAACCCTAAACCCCTAACTCGTAACCCTTAACCCCTAAACCATATACACCAGCCCTTAAGCCATAATTCACAAACCCTTAAAGTTGTAACTCATAAGCCCTAAAACCCTAAACCATATACCCTGATTTGTAAACCGTAAACCCTAAACTATAAAGATAATTAATTCAATATTTTAAAATTAGCACCATCTCTTTCACAATTATATAAGAAATTATTTAATATATAAATTAAAAAATACTAATTAATCAAAACCCTAAACCCATAATCCCTAATCCATAATCCATAAACACTGAATCATAAAACATAAACTCTAAACCCCTAACCCCTGACACTTAAACCATAACCCTTAAACCCCATAATCCCTAAACCTTAAAATAATAACTTATAAACCGTAAACCCTTAACTATATACCCTAAACTGTAAAGTACCCTAAAATATAATGATAATTAATTCAATAATTTGAAATTAATACAATCTCTTTTACAATTATATAAGAAAATATTTAACATATAAATTAAAAAACAATCAGTCATATACCAAAAATCTTTAAAATTATTTTAAATAATAGTATTTTATCATTTTTTAACAAATATTTTTCTATGTTTTTACTTTCAAATTTTTCCTACGTGTCATTATTTTTTTCTGAAGAATATAAATATTCAATTAAAAATAAATTATATTTTAATATAAATAAACCACTTAAAGTACAAAAAAAAGATGAAAAGATTTTTTGTGGCGTTTTTAGAGAAAACGCCACTATAGATCAGAATTTGCGGCGTTTTCTATAAAAGCGCCACTAAAAAGGTCAATATAACACGATGGTGTTTTGCAAAAAAAAATTTGCGGCGTTTATGCACACCTTTAGCGGCGCTTCTTTTAAAACGCCACTGATACTAATCTATAGCGGCGTTTTTTCTTGAAGCGCCACTAAATGTGAACCTATAGCGGCGCTTTTATTAAAAACGCCGCTAAAGATCGATCTGAAAAATGCCACTAAAAACGCCGCTAAAAACCTATTTTGCTGTAGTGAGCTAATGGTTCTCTCATTGTCGGCGAGGTGTCGGCCTGTGAGCAAGTTACGACGTCCTCACAAAGCCTCCGTCCGCATCGACCTTTGCTCGGTTTCGTAGTCTTCTTCAAATCTTACCTATTGGGAAGATGGGTAAATGTTAGAGTATAGTGAAAAAACTGTTAAGTTGTTATGCAGTTAGTGAGTTGTTCATAAGTTGTTAGCAACAGTTATTTCTGTGCACATTATATATAATCACACTTGATGTACTAGATCAATTTAAGGAATCAATAATAATTCATTTCTCAATGTGTTCATTCATTTGTTTCTATTAATACTTTTGTATATACTTACAAAGCCCAAGTGTTGTAAGGTTAGTTAGGCATGTGGAATATGCAGTATAAGGCATAACTACTTAGCGAGGTATGGCTAGAACAGATGTATTATAATGGGAGAGGTGCACTTACCACGAGATACGCTTTTTGAAATGTATAACAAAATCCTCCCCTAATCGAAAGGAATGTTATAAAGTAGCCTTTTCTAAGATAAAGAGTGCACGGTACTTGTGTCTTGTAAAACGTGTGTAATAATTGCATTGATTAGGGTTAGATGGGGATTGGGTTTTGTAGTTTCTAAGTTAGGTTTTTGTTTTTATGTTTTGTTTGAAATTTGATAATAAATAACTAGTGAGGGAAGGGGGTAGAAGAAAGTTAAAAAAGAAAGGAAAAAGGGTAAAGCTCCAAAAGAAAAACATGGTGAGTAAAGAGCGGGAATTAATATTTTTATTTGTAATGGCCAAAAATTTTCTGAAGAAGTGGGGAAAAGGATAATGGATGTAATGCAGATTAAGGAGACAAGGGGTTCCTTCTTTCTGGGGCAAAACGAAAAAGGGAGGCTATGTGCTTCATTAATGAAAACCTTGTGAAGAGGATACTAGCATGGGAATAGAATCAGCTAAATCTTGAGAGCAAGGAGGTGTTTGTTATAACTGTTGCATATTGTACCAATATTGTTACAGGCCCATTTCAACCCGAAGCCCAAACCTAACCTACCCAAAATAAACCCATTTACCCGGGGCCCAATTGAAGCCCAAAGACCCCCAGACCCAACAAGGAGTCAGACTAGGGTTTCAGTCGCTGAAACCCTAGTGCCCCACTTGCGCCGCAGCCACCGCCCCTGTCATGTCTTCTGCTGCCACTGCCCAAGCACCTGCCACCACCGCCCATGCCCACTTGCTCTGCAAAACCTGCAAAACAACAAAGAACAGAGAGCAAAAATAAGGCTATAAAAGCCGAAACAAGCAAAAAAGAGGGGGGATTTTGGTTTGTAAAAAAAAAAGGGAGACAACACATTAGCAGAAAGAAATAAAAGTAAACAAACCGATTCCAGGTTGATTTTTCCATCAGATTCGCATTTTTTTATTATTTTCTTTATTTTGTATATCAAATAGAAAACAAAAAAAAGGGACGAGAGGAAGCCTTACCTGCGCCGCGCCGGAGAGGAGGGAAGGCGAACGGATTCCTTCCCTTCTTTTCGGTTTTGACTCGTTTTTTAAGGATTCGACTTTGAATCCAAGTTCTAAAGGGAGTGGGCTTCAAGCGGGGCTAAGAAAGGTTTTGTTTTGCACCTCCGGCCGCCGTCCGTGGCGGAGCTACGGCGGAGGTGCGCCGGAGCCTTTGGTCGGGTCCTGGGGAGAGGGTGTTGAGAGAGAGAGCTCTCTGTTTTTGTTGAAAATGAAGAGGAAACTGTTTTTTTAATATTTTTTTGTATTTATATTAAATTTAAAACGGCACCGTTTTGATAGGGTCAGGACAGCCCCAAAACGACGTCGTTTTGGGCTCCTGACCCGAGACCCGACCCGTACCGCCTGGGATCCGCGTGTTTTTGGACCAGAGGGGTTATTTGCGCCCTCAGTCCTTCCGCTTTTGAGGCCGTTTACAATTGGGTCCTATTCCCTCTTATTACTTGTTTTAATTTTGCCCTAAATTTCCATCTTTCTTGCGATTTGGTCCATCGACCGTCTGCTCAGGCTTTGTTAGAACGACGTCGTTTGGTCCACGTGGGAATATTTTCCGTTTTGACCCTCCGTCCTTTCGCGCGAGTCACATTTTGGTCCTTTTCGTCCTTTTTATTCCAAATTCGCCCAGTATTTTCTTTTTTTATTTCGATTTAGCCTTTTTTTTTAGCCACTTTATTATTTTGTTTATTTTATTATTATTATTATTATTATTTACTATTATTATCTTTACTATTATTGTTAGTATTATTACTACTATTATTATTACTATCATTATATTTATACCTATATTTACTTACATAAAATCTTAGATAATAGGTGATATATTATATTATTAATAAAATTGCGTATATACGTATATGTATATGTATTCTTTTAACTTATTTAATATATACATACAAAATCATATTTTCGTATATTTTATAATTTGTATATACATACACTTATATCTATATTTTCTAATTTTTATAAATATATTTATATGTACATACTTATATTTTTATATACTTTCTAATTCGTACATACCTATTTACATCTATATTTTAATATATTTTAAACATATACATAAATATCACTATTTTTTATTTTATTTTTATTCGTTATTATTATTTTCAAATTTTGATGTATACTTACATATATATATCTTTACATTTTATAATTTTATTCATTTATTTATTTACATTTTCATTATTATTTTGAACGAATGCTTTAATTTTATTTGCTTGTATACATTGCTATTTCGTATGTTATCGGTCTGTACCTTTTATTTTTCTTATTTTCGTTGCTATTACTTGCATTGTTTTTACATCATCGTATTCATATTTATTTAGTTACGCATATTAACATCTTATCTTATTTTTACTGTTTCGTGAAAAATATTTCATTCAAGGTACGAATTATAACTTTTTGAGTAAACAAAATTTCGTGTTTAGATTTGAGAAAGTAGTACCCTAACTTACTGGGTTTCGACTTTCACAATAAATCTAAAGACACGAATCTTTTTAAACTCAAATTTTAAATGATCTCGGGATAAAAAAAAATCGCGTCCTAACTTACTGGTCGTGATCTCATTTTCAAATCCGAGATGGCTAAACCTATCTTTTAAATAAGCATTTTTATTCGCGTATCGAGAACTCGAGACGTTGTATCCTAACTTACTGAATATGATGTCTTTTCTCGAATAACGTGAAATATGCCCCTTTTTCTGAAAGTTTTCAATGTTTTAATACAAGGATCGTATTTTTTTAAAAATTCCTCAAACTTCTCGATCTTCGACACTAAGACATTAAGTAATCAACTAGGTACCAATCTTGGGCGTATCGAGGGTGCTAATCCTTCCTCGTGCGTAACCCACTCCCGAACCCATTTTTCTGAATTTCATGGACCAAACTTGTTGTTTTAATAAAATCAAACCGTTTATTAAAAACAACCACTTTTCGAGGTGACCCGATCACACCTCATCTAAAAAGATCGGTGGCGACTCCCGTTTTTTTGTTTTCGTCAAAACCCAAGTCGACCCCGTTTTTCATCCAAAAAATGGTGTCAACAGCTTGGCGACTCCACTGGGGACATAAAATGAGTCGAGCCACGAGTTGATTATTTTTTGTCTTTTTGTCGAAAATCAAAAACTTGGTTTAAATATACGATCCTTTCATCGCATTTCATTGCTTTTATTACAATTTTCATCGTTGTGGTTTATAATTGCTGTGTTAGTTTAAGTTTTTGTATCTTTCTGCACATTGCATTGCATGACCGTTGGTCACACCCTTTTAAGTGGGAGTGAGAAACTACGCCTTCGTGAGGTTTTCACCTCCGCATGGGATAGTGAATCGCTTTCGGGATACATCCGTACCTATGTCTTCGTGAGATTTTCATCTCCGCATGGCCATAGGGAAATGTATTCCCCTGAACCAAACTCGGTCTGTATGAGCCTATAATGGGTAAAGATCGAGGAATCTGCTGGTTCAGGTACCCTACTTTAGAACCAAACCACATGTAATGAGCCATAGGAACCGACCTAGGTAGAGCTACTCCAAATTTTTAGTGCTTACCTAAATGAATGTTGTATTCATTTGTCGCTTATTTTAAATCTTATTCTGTGTTTAATGCTAATTTACTTTGTTTGTGATTGCATGGCATCTTCATTCTAAAAGAGGTGTTGATTTACGTTCAGTTTCTTGGTAGAAAGCCTATCATGGAAAAGGGGTTTGTTGATAAAGTAGAGGATAATGCGGCTGTGCGAATATGGGCTGAAACGACACAACGGGAGAAAGGCGATAGTCTTACCGAAGGGTACGTGTCAGAATTGTGGGATTTTACCCGTATCAGTGTAATCCAGAATGACCTTCGAGAAATGAAAGAAGTCTGGGATCAATGGGATGTCGAGGCCAAGCAGCTGTTCTATTGTAACTACGGTGACCTACCTTATCTGCTTAGTGTCAAAGTGGACAAGTATTTATTCCGAGCCCTTGCTCAGTTTTGGAATCCTGCCTACAGTTGTTTCACTTTTGGGAAGGTAGATTTGACGCCTACTGTGGAGGAGTATACGACCTTGCTTCGGTGCCCAAAGATTCAAGTCGACAAGGCTTATTCCAGAGCTGCTTGTGTCCCTCCGTTGTTAAAGAAATTAATGAACATCACTGGGATGAGCGAGCAGTGGGTCGCTGCCCGGATCCAACAGAAGGGCGACAGTAAATGTGTTCCTTGGAAAAGTTTGCGAGATTTGGTGCTTGTACATCCTGACTTAAAGAAAAGGGTCGATGTCTTCGCTTTAGGTATCTATGGACTAGTGGTTTTCCCCAAAGCTTTAGGACACATAGACGAGGCTGTATCTGATTTGTTTGATCGGCTTAGTAAAGGGGTTACACCGGTTCCGGCAATACTCGCTGAAACTTTTAGATCCCTGAATGCGTGTCGAAAAGCAGGGGAGGGAAGGTTTATTGGATGCGCGCAGCTCTTATTGGCATGGTTCCATAGCCACTTCTGGAAAGTCGAAAAGGTCTCTTATCGGGTATTCTCCGATAGCTACTCCCCTCTAGGAGAATTGGTGGCCACGCCAAGACGGGATGATATTTCAGAAGAAAAATGGATAGAGATACTCCAGAATCTCCAGGATGAAGATATCGAATGGAGGGCTCCTTGGTTAATTCCTGATGAGATATTGTACCGATGTGGAGATTTTGACTGGGTTTCGCTGCTCGGGATATGGGGAGCTATCGGATATGCTCCTCTACTCGTATCAAGACAGTATAGATCACGAAAATTCATACCAGCAACGCAGGGGTTGGCTTATAGTGATTTTTCCTATAGGGAGGACAATTACAAGAAGAAGGTTCGAGAAATATCTAGTACCTGAAACCAGACTCGTCGGATGAAGATCTTAGCCGTGGGTCCGACAATTACCCCCGAGTATGGTCAGTGGCGTGATCAAAGGATCAACGACAACATCCCGGCGTCAAATTCAGAAACTGCTCGATCTTTAGAAGAACACTTACAAGTTTTGCCTTCTGAGATAGAAATCATCAAACAAGAATTCGAAAAAAGGAGTTTAGAATTGGGGAAGAAGATAGAACAACTAGAGGAAGAAAAAATGCAGTTAGGACTGGATGTGGACATTCAAAGATTAGAGGCCAACAAATTGAGAAAAGGAAAGAACAAAGCAGAAGAAGATTTGGACAGCCTAAAGACAGATTACAAGAAGTTGCGTAGGTCGCTAAGAGCTGCTGGCTTGGGTAAAACGCCAGAACAATGGCGACAAGAAATTCAGGAGGAAAAGACGAAAGCTAATCAATGGGAAAAGAAATTTCAGGATACTCGAGCTCGAGAAGTCGCATTGGGAAATAGTCTACTAGTTTGCCAAGACGAGAAGACGGAGTTGAAGGTCCGGATAACTGAACTAGAAAGAACGCTTCACCAGTACTGTAATCGTAATGCTACGGTTGAATTAAGGGCGAGCTTAGACAAAATTGAAGAATTAAAAAGACAAATAGGAGGGCTAGAGAATGCATTGCAAAATAGTGAAATCCGAATAGAGCTTCTGGAAGAAAATAATGAGCAGTGGCAAAGACAATTCCGTCAGTCTCAAGAGCAGATTAGAAAAAGAGATTATATTATGGGAGAGGCGGTGACTCAAGTGCGCGAGGTAGCTGATCATCTGCAAACTCTAGCGGTTCAGGCTGATCTATTAAGTTTGAAGTATGAGTCAGAGTCGGACAGGGGCCGAGAATTAGCTTGGCTTCTTAGAAAGGTTAAGGCTTTGAGTGTGAGGGCAAAGCCATATATGTAGTCTATTTTATGTAAAGAAACTCTTTATCTAGTAAAGTTTTCTAATGAAGTTGAATTAGAATCAGTGCCTCTTTTTCTTTGCATTCTTTTCATGCATTGCATCACATCATATGCATTAATGACCATTAAAAAACCTAATCGAATAAAATCATTTCAGTTAACCTGGAAAACCAAAAAAGTTACGGCACCCGAGCTAAGACAAAAATTATGGACCAAAGGTTGGAGAAGCTAGAGCGACTTCAAAAAGAAATGCAAGACCAGTTGCAGGCGCAAATGAAAGAGCAAATAGAAAAGATTCAGCGTGACATGGTACAAAAGATGGAGGAGTCCCAAAATGATCTGGTGGCTAAGATGACGCAATTATTGAAGGGAGTAGACAAGGGTAAAGGTCCTGTGATTGTTAGTGAAGAAGAAAACAATGGTGAACCACTTTATCCTCCAGGTTTCACGCCTCCGCATGCGCAAGTACAGACTGAGCTGCATCCGCGGAGACCCTCTGTGTCGGTTAGGCCCCAGCAGTTCCAAGGCGATGCTTCAATTCCAATGAATTTTCAACCCGGAGTGGGCTTTAATCCCGGCGATAGCCCAAATAATATTGCTGTCCCAGATCTTGACGAGATGGTTGAAAAGGACAAGGCGAAGGAGGAATTTCCAAAACAATTTGAGGAGAAATGGAAATGGATAGAAGAAAAGTTTAGGGCAATAGAAAGCATCGAAAGCTATGGAATAGATGCAAAGGATCTGAGCTTGGTTCCGGACTTGGTGCTCCCTTACAAATTTAAGATGCCGGAATTTGAGAAATACAACGGGACTAGTTGCCCAGGATCCCATATTACTATGTTTTGTAGAAGAATGACGGGGCATATTAATAATGATCAATTATTAATACATTGCTTTCAGGAAAGTCTTACGGGAGCGGCGTCAAAGTGGTACAATCAGCTGAGTCGAGCTAAAATTGCTACTTGGAGGGATTTAGCACAGGCTTTCCTGAGACAATACAATCATGTCTCAGAAATGATGCCTGACAGGATAACTCTGTAAAATTTAGAGAAGAAATCGAACGAAAGCTTCAGACAATATGCGCAGAGGTGGCGAGAGGTGGCGGTTCAGGTGCAACCACCGCTTTTGGAAAAGAGATGACGACGCTTTTTATTAATACTTTGAAAGCCCCGTTCATCACTCACATGTTGGGAAGCACTTCAAAAAATTTCTCGGATATAATCATGAATGGTGAAATGATTGAGCATGCCATTAAAAGTGGAAAAATAGATGGAGGAGAAAATAATAGGAGGGCACCCCGAGGAAAAGAGAAAATGAAGTGAATAATGTGAATGCTTATGGTAGGTCAATTACCGTGAATCAACCAAAGAAAGTGGTTGCTAATCAACAGGGATCATCAAGACAAGAGTCAGGAGCTAGGCAAACTACTGAAAAGCCCCAATTCACGCCAATCCTGATGTCATACAAGGAGTTGTATCAGACTTTATTCGATGCACATGTTGTTGCTCCTCGTTACTTGAGTCATCTACAACCCCCGTATCCAAAATGGTATGATACGAACGCGCAATGTGATTATCATGCGGGAATTTCTGGGCACTCGATAGAAAATTGTACTGCCTTCAAGAAGGTAGTAGAAGGACTTATCAATTTAGGTGTTGTCAAACTTGACGACTCACCTAACGCAAAGAATCCGTTACCTAATCACGCAGATAAGGGGGTGAATATGGTTAGCGAAGGTACGAGAGAAGAAGTCAAGACTGACATTGCTGAAGTAAAAACTCCATTGAAACGGGTCTGGAAAGAAATGGCAAAAAGAGGTTTGGTTATTTCAGATTCTGAGGAAGGGCATGAGATGGGAAATTATTGTGAATTTCACCATAAAACAGGGCACAAAATCCAAGAATGTGAAGGATTTAAGGCTTTGGTTCAAAGCATGATGGATAACAAAGAGATGAGGTTTTACGAAGATGCGAAAGAAATGAGGAGCATATGCGCGACAGAGTTGGGAACAAAGGCTCCAAATCATCCTGTGGTCATTATCTCACGCCCTAAGGGTAATGAGGTTAGGGCTCAGGTAACACCGAAAATTGTAATCCAGAAACCATCAAATTTCTCTTATAGGGATAACAAAATGGTGCCGTGGAATTACGGGTGTAATGTGACCGTTTGGGAAAAGAAGCAGAAAGAAATCAGGAAACAGGTTCTTACACGCGCAATGGAAAAAGATATGACGCTCAAGCAGAGTCGTCCAGGGAAGAGAATTGGAAGAAAGAACAGAGGAAAGGGAAAGCAGTAGAAGTTGAACCATTGGTAAATGAACCAATAAAAGAAGAGGAGGCAAAGGAGTTTTTGAAGTTTTTGAAACACAGTGAATACAGTGTTGTGGAGCAACTGCACAAACAGCCGGCCCGCATTTCTGTATTAGCTTTACTCTTAAACTCAGAAGTACATCGGAATGCACTATTAAGGGTGCTAAACGAAACATATGTGGCTGACGATATTTCGGTAAACAAGCTGGATCGGCTGATCAACAATATTGGTGCTGACAATTTTATCTTCTTCAGTGATGATGAAATACCATCCGGAGGAAGAGGTTCTACTAAAGCCCTACATGTTACTGTCCGATGCAAAGGGTACACACTCCCGGGGGCCTTGGTTGATAATGGATCTGCACTAAATGTATTGCCTTTGTCCACTCTTAGTCGATTACCAATAGACAGTTCGCACATGAAAGCATGCCAGAGCATAGTAAGAGCATTTGATGGAACAAAAAAGGAGGTTATGAGGAGAATTGAGGTACCATTAAGGATTGGCCCAGTCAATTATGAGGTGGATTTCTTGGTGATGGATATTAAACCCTCCTACAACTGTCTATTGGGGAGACCGTGGATACACTCAGCAGGGGCAGTACCTTCATCATTACATCAGAAGGTGAAGTTGGTATCGGAGGATCGGTTGGTAACAATAGATGCAGAGGAGGATATTATCGCAATGATGACTAGCGATGCACCTTATGTGGACATCAACGATGAGGCACTAGAATGTTCTTTTCGATCGTTAGAATTTGTGAACGCGATGTTTATTGCGGAGGGAAATAGAATTCCAGTACCGAAAATATCCAGGACCACTGAGATGGGATTGCGATTGATGGTAGGAAGAGGAGCCTTACCCGAGAAAGGATTGGGAAAATATCTTCAGGGAAGGATCGAGGCACCAATACCGAAGGAAAAGTTTGATAGATTTGGTTTAGGGTACAAGCCAGACATGAAGCAGAAGAAGAAAGAAGTAGAGAAGAGACAAGAGAGAAGAAGGGCGCGTTTGAATGGACATGAAGCTAAGTGTGAGCCTTTAACCTTTCCCCACATATCTACATCTTTTGTGTCGGGAGGATTTATTCATTCTGAATGTGGAGTGTCCGATAGCGGCATGGGAGGAATGTTGGAAAATGTTTATACCAACGCCATAGAAGTAACGGAAAGGAGGGCTTTGTTGGAGATCTGCCCTTATGAGCCTGGAAGCGAGCTAAACAATTGGACTGCTGAAGAAATCCCTGTAGTCTTTAGGGCTTATTCAGAGTAATGCTCAAAACATTCCTGTTGTTTGTTGGCTTAGAAACAATATGAAATTTTTTGTGAAATAGGCATTGGGCCTAAATATCATTATTTTAATGAAATACGTGTCAACGTTCATCTTGATCAGTCATTTTTTTTCTTCTTTTTATATTTTCCATTTGGTTGATTGTCTTACAAATAATTCTTTCATTTGTAATTCTGTTGCACAAACATATTCATAAATTTATATTCTTGGTATATTCTTTGATATGCCTTCATAGGTCTTCAGATATCAATGACATGAGTGACGCTGCCTCAAACATGGAGCCTATTTTGAGCAAGAGGTGTGTTCAGAAGGATCCCGCGACTTTGAAAATGACAAAGATTATGATGCATCTCCGGACTTGTTAAGAATGATGGAACAAAAGGATAAGCATATCCTACTTCATAGGGAATCGTTAGAAATAGTGAGCCTAGAGGATGGAAAGGAGGTGAAAATTGGAACTGAAATCACCGCAAAGACAAGACAAGACCTCATTAATTGCTTCGAGAGTTCAAGGATGTTTTCGCGTGGTCGTACCAAGATATGCCTGGGCTAAGTACTAACATTGTGGTGCATCGTCTGCCCATAAAAGAGGATGTAAACCCGTTCAACAGAAGCTCAGGAGAATGAGACCTGACATTGTGTTGAAAATAAGAGAAGAAGTCAAAAGACAATTCGACGCTGGATTCTTACAAGAGGTCAAGTATTCGGATTGGGTAGCCAACATCGTCCCTGTTCCCAAAAAAGATGGAAAGGTACGAATGTGTGTGGATTATAGGGATTTGAACAAGGCTAGTCCAAAGGACAACTTTCCACTGCCTCACATTGATACTGGTAGATAACACGGCGGCTATTCATTGTTTTCTTTCATGGACGGTTTCTCTGGATACAATCAAATAAAGATGCATCCTGGAGACATGAGGAAAACCACATTCATTACCTTATGGGAACATTCTGTTACAAAGTAATGCCCTTCGGATTGAAGAATGCGGGAGCAACGTATCAAAGAGCTATGGTGACTTTATTTCACGACATGATGCACAAGGAGATCGAAGTCTATGTGACGATATGATCGCGAAGTCTAGAACGGAAGA